>NC_135497.1:249702821-249914931 GCF_052857255.1 Amblyomma americanum
GCGCGCGCGCGCGTGTGTGTGAACTTAATCAACGCTTTGAACATACCAATACAAGGGCCACACTTGAACTTCACTGTGCAGACCAACATGCAACTCCTAAAGGTATATACACTCACCTCCGAACAGATACCACGGAGTCAAGCTTATGTATAGTTCCCATTCTGAAGGTTTCCCCGTGAGGGATAGTGGCGAATAGGTAATAAGCAAAGATTTGTAACAAAATAATGGGGCTATGCATGCAATCTCTTGCGGGAACAATCAAAGAGGTTTGGTTTCAATTAAGTACTGCTAGCTGAAAAACATCTTAACTGTAAGAACAGTGGGAAGAGTTGTGAGACAAGTGCCTGAAATATATTGGAAATTTTTATGATTGAGGCATTAGAATAAGATTTTGTAGGCTATATTAAAACAGCGTTTATTTCGAAAGTTAAACTTATATTAATGATGCAACATATAATATTACGTGTCAATTTTAACAGTATAGTAACATCAAAAAGTCAGCATTAGAATCATGTTTAATTTCAATATAAAACATGTTTGCGATGTAACACACAATGTTACATGCTAATTCTTAACCTTATTGTAACGTTCCAGTGCAGCATATAACGTTTCTGCAACTTGCATAACATTTTCATAATATGATTTTAATTTTTCGGGCTGGTTGGGTATTATGTGGATGGTACGCAGTCGTCTACCTGCGGCTCATTGCCCAACGTGATTAGAACTTCGAGCGCTGAATGCGCATATGAAGCACCAGTCTGGCTCTTTCTTTGCGGACACTGTTTCAACAACTTTTTTTTCAAGTTGACAGGAATTTTTAATGATTTCTCGAATCATGTTCGTGCTGCGCCATCAAGAGATAAGGCGTATCGCAGTTTTGTATGATCACCCCCATCTGTTGAACATAGCCACACGATCAGACTGATCCAACCATTTTTCCACGTCTTCATAGGGTAGAACATGAAAAGTATAGGCGGCTCCCGGGGCTGTTGGAAGACAAGCGACAAGGTCTGCGCGGCAGACTCCATCATCAGGAGCACGGCGAGATAAGGCGCAGAAAACGCCACAATCTCGAACAACGTAAAAGCCGGTGCGGGGCTGCAGTGATTCCAGATAAACCTGCTCGCATATCGCGCCACAAAGCAGCAAAATCCACGTGCTTCGTGTAATTTTTGGGGAACTTTATGTTCTAAATATGCACATGTTGTTGATTTCTTACCCGCCACGGTGGCTCAGTTAGGGCACTCGGCTACTGATCCGGAGTTCCCGGATTCGAAACCGACCGCGGCGGCTGCGTTTTTATGGAGGAAAAACGCTAAGGCGCCCGTGTGCTGTGCGATGTCAGTGCACGTTAAAGATCCCCAGGTGGTCGAAATTATTCCGGAGTCCTCCACTACGGCACCACTCTCTTCCTTTCTTCTTTCACTCCCTCCTTTATCCCTTCCCTTACGGCGCGGTTCAGGTGTCCAACGATATATGAAACAGATACTGAGCTATTTCCTTTCCCCAAAAACCAATTATTGTTGATTTCTTCTGGCCGTGCGTGTTTCATGAACAAGAGTCACTGTTTAATCGGATGCAAGTGGTCTCCGAGGGCTTTTCCCTTGCACAGACAACCAGTTTCATTGAACTTCTTCCTTCAATGGTGTACCTTTGTGGATGGTTGTCTACCGTAACGTGTTTTAAAAAGGCGCTTTCCACAATAACATTATTTGTTTAGCAAATTAAAGCACGTAGAAAGCCTTGTCCACCTGGGTGGCAGCTTTTCTCCTTTCACAACAACTTTTCTGACAGCTCCTGGTACACAAACAAGTATTAGCGAACAGACAGACATAGTAGGGGAATATTTCTCCACAGTTTTATCTCCTCACACTACGCACAGTCATGTTTAAAGTACAAGAACACAACTGAAAAACGACTGCCGACAAGTGGCAGTACAAACCAATCTTACAATAATTTAATTACACTGCAAGAAATCCATACAGTACTATCCGCCGGTAAACGGACAGCACCCGGTCCTGATGAACTACATTATGAAATGCTTGGCCAGCTTTCTGAAGCTGCTGTAGAGGCTCTTCTGAAATTCTTTAAGAAAATCTGGAAAAAAGCCATAGGCTTGGAAAAAGGCCGTGAAAGTGCCGCTCCTAAAATCAGGATAACCGTCAACCTCGGATGGTAGTCACAGGCCAATAGCTCTCACGAGTTGTCTTGCTAAATCATTCGAAAGTGAGCTTGCAATGAAGAAGGCGACAGTGCGCCACCATGCCTGCCCCTGTGCCACATCTGCAGGCCTACGCTCAGCCCTACCGCACCTTTCGCCCACCTTTAGGACCACCACCCCCAGCGCCCCCTTCTGACCCTGCTCCCGGCCGCCAGCCATTCGCTTCGCACCGCTCACTTTCCCCTCGCTGTCGCTCCTTGCCACCCATGTGGCGCCGCAGCGTTCCCGCGGAACCGGAAAACTAGGAGCCGCAGTTCCTGGGGCAGGAACTGTGCACACTTCGATCAGCTCAAGTCATCGCCTTTCCCCACCGAACTTTTTAAATGTGTTAGTTGACGGCGTTCGAGCACTTGCGCTTGTGGACACAGGTGCTACCGTTTCTGTTATATCCGAAAACTGTCGTTCGCTGCGTAAAGCCACCACCACACCTTCGGGACTATCTCTTTGCCCCGCTAGCGCCGAGACTGTTCATCCTTCCGCGGCTTGCACAGCACGTGTCCTCATCGCGGACGTTTTGTATGTCGACGAATTCTTAGTTCTCAGTTCTTGTTCCCATGACCTCATCCTTCGCGGGGATTTTCTATCCCGCCATCATGCCGTCATAGACTGTGCCCGTGCTCATGTGGCATTCTCCGTGCTCCCTGATACGCTTGCCGACGACCCTCCGTCTTTCTCTGGTACCAAACTTGATGTTGCCGCAGACACCGATGTTCCCCCGCCAGTGCCATGCTCGTTCCCGTGTCTGTCACGTATGGGTCCAGCGAGACTACTCTTCGCGCCTTCGCCCGTCCTCGCTTCTCGCCGATACCTAACTCTTCCATTCGCCGTCCTCGACATACGCCACGGTGCAACCGAACTCGTCGTCACGAATCCCTCGCCCTATCAGTTCACCTTGCTCCGTGGAGAATGTCTTCGACACATTGAACAGCTTGACCCGCTCATGCCCTTCGACGATGAAACTCTTTGCGGTGGTACCTCCGTCGCCGCCCTCACACCGCCTAGTGCTGTCTCCGACCCGCTCTCCCAGGAAATGTTTCACCGTTCAGTGGCCAGCTACCTCGACCCAGCTCACCGCGGGAAGCTCCTAGCCCTGCTTCACAAGTTCCGCTCTTCCTTCGATCACCAGACAACTTCTTTGTGCCGCGCGACCACCGTCGTTCACCGCATTGATACAGGCCCTCATGCCCCTCTCCACCAGCGCCCCTACCGTGTGTCACATCCAGAGCGCCGCGTCATCGCTGAACAGGTTGACGACATGCTGCACCGCGGCGTTATCCAGTCCTCCTCTAGTCCGTGGTCGTCGCCCATCGTGCTCGTCAAAAAGAAAGATGGTTCGATTCGGTTCTGTGTTGATTATCCTCGCCTAAACAAAATTACGCGCAAAGACGTTTACCCACTACCCCGTATTGATGACGCCCTCGACTTTTTACAAGGAGCCGAGTTCTCCTCCCTGGATCCCCGCTCCGGATATTGGCAAGTCCCCATGGCTGAACCTGACCGCCCGAAAACATCTTTTGTCACCCCTGACGGCCTCTATGAATCCAACGTGATGCCATTCAGCCTCTGTAACGCTCCTGCAACGTTTGAGCGCATGATGAACAACATCTTGCGTGGCCTCAAATGGCACATTTGCCTATGCTATTTAGACGATGTTGTCGTTTTTTCGCCTGATTTTCCTACGCATCTCGAGCGCTTGCACAAGTTACTGCGCTGTCTCACCGACGCTGGTCTCCAAATCAACCTCAAGAAATGTCGATTTGGGGCCCGCCAACTGACCATACTCGGCCATGTCGTCTCCAAAGATGGCATCCTGCCCGATCCGGAGAAGCTTCGTGCTGTCACAAACTTTCCCAAACCGACTTCTGTTAAGGAGCTCCGAAGCTTCGTGGGCCTATGCTCATATTTTCGCCGCTTTGTGCGCAACTTCGCCTCTATCATCGCCCCGCTTACGAAGCTCCTGAATGGGCCCGCCAATCTGTCTGCTTGGAACTCACCCTGCGACGCTACTTTCGCTACCCTCCGTCGTCTTCTGACTTCACCACCGATCCTGCGCCATTACGACCCCAATGCGCCAACCGAGTTGCACACCGACGCCAGCGGCATAGGCCTCGGAGCCGTCCTTGCACGGCGTAAGGCCGGTTTTTTCGAATACGTTGTTGCTTACTCCAGTCGTACGCTCACAAAAGCCGAATCTAATTACACCGTTACGGAAAAGGAGTGCCTCGTCATAGTCTGGGCACTCACAAAATTTCGTTCCTACCTTTATGGCCGCCCCATCGACGTCGTTACTGACCACCATGCTCTCTGCTGGTTGGCTACCCTCAAAGACCCTTCTGGACTCCTCGGCCGCTGGGCCCTTCGTCTTCAGGAATACGACATTAACGTCGTAAATCGGTCGGGCCGCAAACATTTCGACGCTGACGCCTTGTCGCGCTCACCTCTGCCATCTCCTACGCCTTCGTCCTTGTCCGCCTCGGCGCTGGCCGCGCTCACTGCCACGGACCTCCCCATGGAACAGCGTCGAGATCCATGGATTTCTTCGCTCCTAGATGCCCTCAATGCACTGACTACGGCTTCGTTACCTCGGGCACTTCGTCTTCAAGCTTCTCATTTCACGATTCGCGACTCTCTACTATATCGCCGCAACTATCACCCGGATGGCCGCAAATGGCTCTTGGTTATTCCTCGCCAGCTTCGTTCTGAAGTTTCTGCGCGCATCACCATTCCGACCCACAAAGCGCTCATGCAGGACTGCTGAAGACCTACGAACGTCTGCGCGAGCGATACTACTGGCGTGGAATGTACAATTTTGTTCGCCGTTATATACGCTCCTGCATTGCCTGTCAATAGCGCAAGTCCGCTTCTCGCCCCTCCCCCGGCCCGTTACAGCCATTGTCTTGTCCAGCTCGCCCCTTCGATCGCGTGGGCATCGATCTGTATGGTCCCCTGCCGTCCACGCCTGCCGGGAATCCTTGGGTTATAGTTGCCGTGCACCACCTCACTACGTATGCGGAGACGGCAGCCCTGCCCTCTGCTAGTGCTCGCGACGTCGCATCCTTCCTCCTCCATCATTTCATCCTGTGTCATAGCGCCCCTCGGGAACTTCTCAGCGACCGCGGCCGTGTTTTCTTATCTGACGTCGTTCATGAGCTACTGAATGCGTGCCACACCATTCATCGCAAGACCACTGCCTACCATCCCCAAACGAACGGCCTCACTGAACGCTTCAACCGCACTCTAGGAGACATGCTTGCCATGTACATTCCCTCCGACGCCTCTAATTGGGATCAAGTACTTCCATTCGTCACTTATGCTTACAATACTGCTTCTCAAGCCACAACCGGTTTTTCTCCGTTCTTTCTTTTATATGGCCGTGAACCTTCTTGTCTCCTGGATACCATCCTTCCGTACCACCCCGACAGCTCGGAATGCACTTTTCTCTCTGACGTTGCCCGTCATGTCGAGCAGGGCCGCCAGCTGGCTCGCTCGTTGACGAGTACGACTCAAGGCCTCCGCACATATGCGAGTGACCGCGGCCTGTCCGCCCATGACTTTCCCACTGACTCGCTCGTCTGGTTGTCTGTGCCGGCTGCCTCCAAGTTTGCGGTTAAGCACCTCAACCCATACCGTGTTTTGGAGCGCACGTCACCTATGAACTACGCCGTCGAGCCAGTGACCCCCTCTTCGGATCATCGCTGTCGGGGCCGCGAAATCGTTCACGTCACCCGGCTGAAGCCGTACTATGACCTCCTTGTCGTCTCTTCGCCCTGAGCCACCAGGATGGCTCCCTATTGTCGCCGGGGCAGTTGCAATGAAGACGACAGTACGTCACGTCACCATCGACGACGATGAAGAGGTTCAGCCGGCCTCGGCGACCGGCTGCCGCGCGCGTTGGAGAGCTCGAGCTCGCTCTGGAAGTCTGTTCTGGTGCCGCTGCTGCTGGGTCAGTTTGTGCAACGGTTACGCCGCCAGCGCTTTCAGCTCTACAATAAACCGCTCTTCAAGCTTAGTATTAAATTAATGCTTATCACTGACAGGCGTGAACTTCTTGGCGTCCACCAATTTGGATTTAAAAAAGCATGTTCTACAAGTGACCATCTCGCCCTGCCTTGGAAACACCGTCCGTGAAACGTTCATACACAAACAACACTGTCTGGTTGTATTTTTTTACATGGAAAAAGGCTTACAATACCAACTGGAGGTTTGGGATTCATTGCGATCTAGCGGACCTAGGTATCTGTGGCAGGATGCTTAACTGCTTCTAAGATTTTCTGTCTGACCATTCATCTAAAATAATTCCGCAATCCATTACATTTCACCATAACATGACTGCTTCAATGGAAATATGGGGACGATGAGAGCTGATTGTGCAGATTGATCGTACTTAAGATGGGAATGTAGACGTTTTCGCACTTCTTAAAGTCCCTAGAGAGAAGTCAGGCTTGCTGATGAGGGGTTGTCTATCACGCTGACACACGGCCACACACACACGCACACACCTGCATTTGTGGGCATGCCCTAGCAAGAAGGCGAGCTAGCCGATGCGGAGGATGCCGTCGCTACAATTGGCAGAAGGTGTTGAGCAGTGCTGCCCGTCCAGGGCCGCAAAAGAACGCACCAATCCCTCCCCTCTCACCAGAAAACCACTCTCGGCGCACAATTGATGTTGCGATAGACGGCGCGTTGTCCGCACGAGCTCAACACCTTCGCTGTACGGTATTCCTGCCCAGTGAGACAGGCGACTACTTAGTGCTGAGGATTCTTCCAGCGGCACCCGAACCCTATTCATTTTGTGAACTAGCACAGAACACGACAATCGCAAAATGCAAAAAACGCTAAAAGAGTTTATATTCCAGTGATTTTTTTTTCAGTTTCTCGTTCTTGTTCTTGGTTCGATTTGAAGACGTAGCAACATGCACCGGAAGTGCGCCCTGTCCAAGACAGTGACGAAGAACAACGAATTATATAAATAGCGACACTTTATCGGAACAGAGAGATTAAGTGAGGTTTATATACAGAACTTACATATTTACAGCAAGGTACGTAGGACAAAAATGAAACATAGATCTGGCTAGCTAGGCCTAGCCGAAGGTGTACCCCTCGAGCCATAGCTTAGAACCACCGACTGGACTCCCGGGCTCAGTTTTAAAGACTCGAGGTCCAGCCCACAATCGAATCCCATCCAGTTGCAGCAAGCGTCAACATGGCTGGTCTCTTGCTTCATGCAACGCCCATTCGTCTTTACTAATATTATACTCTATCCCAAAACAAACATGAAAGCAAAAAGAGCGTCAAGCTAATTATAGTCTTGCCCTGAACTTTCACACCTTACGCGAAACCCTCTTTCAGGGAGAAAGGGAAACAAACACTACAGCACCAAATTTCACTTTCGCCCTGCGTCGCCTACGCTCCGCCACCGCGCCCGGCCTTCTCAACGCTAAGGTTATTAAGGCAAACTGGCGGCATCGTTTCCACGCGTCCTTCCTGGCAGAGGTCCCTCTGTCTACCGCGATAAGCCGCCGCCGTCTCGGCCCTTCCGTTTTTCCGAAAACCCGTCATATCGGTGACCTCTGCCCCAGCGGCGTGGCGGCTAGGCAGGGAGTCCAAAACTTGCCGCTTGTTTTGTTCACAAATCAACCCATACATTGAACCCCGTACCCGCGAGTACCTAACCTTTGTCATACCCGGGCCTGGCCGGCCCAGCCCCTACACGCCCTCTTGACGCTCAAGGACACCGCTAATCTTCACTTCTCTTTATTACCTTAAAGGAGCCCTGAGGAGAAATTGAAGTTGGCTTGTATCGACACAATACCAGCTCCTAAACACAGAAACACCACTCTTTCTGAAAAGACAGCTCTTGTAAGGTAGAAACGAGCCAGAACTAAAATACAGGTATCGCCGCCCCAGGACAATCTCGCCAGTACAAGCATGATCAAAAAGGAGAAAAGACCCCACAGATCTCTGACGCTGGCAAACGTGCATGGAGGTTACGTGTTTGGTCGATTTTGAAGCATATAAGTTTTGTTTTGAAACGACCAGTGCACTTTTATCACACGAGGAAGACGGAAAAAGGACAACCTGAATGTTGGAAGTAAAAAAAAAACTGCAATTGGCGGCGCAACAGGCGGCCAGCTGAGTTTCGGTATGTTTTGGGGTGCTTCGCGGCTATGCATTCTATGTGCCTGCATGGTTTCGTTATGCGCCTCGATTTACAAGGGCGGAGCAACAGAGAACCTCCAAGTGCCTCTCTAAGTACTCCTCGTACGAAGTTCGTGCAACGCCACGCCTTCAGGAGCACAACGTCAGACTTCAGGAGCACCGCGCAGGAGTAGGCGCATTGACGGGAGGAGAGCATGTGGCAGACCATTGTCGCCACTGCCGTAGTTGCACGCCTTGGTTCCGCGAAACGAAAACCTTGAAAAAGTTTTCTTGCGGCTCTTGTGTCAGCAAAACCTCGGTTAGCTTATCTTATAAAGAGTTTGCATACCTTTTTGGTAGGCGTTATTCCTTTCTTTTGGCATATGAATACCACCCGACCAGACGAGATTTCGTCAAACCTTAGATTTCATGCTGCCACACCCACGCTAGCGCACCAGTGTTACGTGATGGTCGTTTGTTAGGTTGCTGTGTGATTGCGATGAACGTATAAATGTGACGCACCTTTGTAATAAACCCAGTTGAAGTTCTCCTTCCTGTCCAGTTGGTTTCTTTTGCTCCGTCTTTTTGCGTGGTTTCAAGATGCATTCAAATTTGATTACTCCACGGGCGATTTCGTCCCTGCTTTTAAGATAATTCGTCACGTTATGAAATTCGCTTTAGTGTCTTCATCTTTGGTCTAGTAGCTTTAGTCTTCATCAAGTGTCACTGGTCGCCTGAACGGGTACGCTCTTATCCAGATTTGTTGTGGTGTTGTGCCTGACCTTAGAGGAGGCAATAGTGGCAATGGTCTGAACGACAACGTTCCCATATGAAGCGAAGTTTGAGGTGGAAGTCAAAAAATCAAAAATCAAATGGAATATTTCATAAATGAATCACGCCCCCCAATTAATTTATATCGAAACTGACCACCACTAAACACCTCAGATGGGAACTGTCACGCTGCGACTACTCCATGCTCCTACCCTCCTCCGCTGATTCTACGGTGAACTATATCTACGGGAGGAAGAAGAAGTGGAAGAAGGAGAACGTCCCTTGTTTGCAGCTCTTCCACTTTACTGCAGTTTTTTGCTTTTGTGCGCGAACCGTGTTCTCGTCATCCTTCGGGATGACGGGCGCGCATCCCCTGCGTCCTCCCGTCGTCGCCGTCGAAAAGACTGCGGCTCTACCAGCTGGCAACTCCAGTGCCGCGAACGTCGCTGATGTGGAGCTTCCAGATTCGTCTGATGATTCCACGGTGACAGAGATATAATCTGACAGCAGCAGCTTCGCGCTTGTTGAGTTGCGCCGCCTGAAAAGGAAGTTGCGCCGGACATCAACAGCGGGGGAGTTGCCTACGAGGACAGTTGACAAGCGAGGAGTTTTCTCAGTGGCCTTCGTTCCTACAACGCAGACGGCTAATCTGAACCCCATTAACAGACAACGGCTAACCCAGTTTTTCGACCGGGTGGTTCCGGAACAAGTCTGTGAAGTCAGAATTAATGCATGGAAGAATATCTTGACAGTAGATGTTAAATCTCAGGCATCAGTAGACAAGCTGAAAGAAACTAGTGTCCTCGGTGGCATGGCGGTCCGCTCCTACCTTGCTCACGGGAAGCGGACTACCACTGGAGTTATCATTGATATTGACCCGGAGATAGATGACAAGGACCTCCGGACGCTGATTAAATCTTTACGGCCCGGATAGTTGACATTCATCGTTTCGGCGTCTCCAAGTGTGTCAAGTTAGTTTTTGAAACTGACGCTCTCCCATCCCACGTCAAGGTGGGCTATGTGAGGCATCCTGTCCGCCCGTATGTTGCAAGGCCTGTTCAGTGCCACAAGTGCAACAAGATAAGTCATGTGAGTGCTGTTTGCAAAAATGAGGTATCCTGCCGTCGATGCGGCGGGACGCACCAGCATGACACCTGCACGACGGAAACTGTAAAGTGCGCCAACTGCTCGGGTGTCCATGAAGCCACAGCTAAGGACTGCCCTAAGATGAAAAAATAAAGACTCATCCTGAAAAAGATGGTGAATGACAATTCGACCCACCAAGAAGTGGCTGCGCGTATTCGTCGCCGGAAACATCGTTCCCGGCGTCGGCGTCCGGATCCATACAATACTAGTCCAGCTGCACCAAAGTCGCAGGAAGTATCAGCTCAGCCGACACAGCAACATGAGCCTAAAAACGATAACAAGACTCCTGCGGCATTGTCCCGTGTTACCGCAGTGGCTCAGTCTGATGTGTTTGTTGTTAACTTCCTCTGATGCTGAATGGCCGGCTCTGCCATCCAAGGACATCGCCACGGCAAGAGCAAGACTGGTTGCCACTCCAGCTGACACTGCTGGCAAGCCTGAAGGTCAGGATGGGAGCATTATGTTAAAAAGGCTTGTGTGTTCAATGCGCGTGCTGCTTTCAGGCATTAACACGCCAACAGCAAAGACTGTTGTGCAGTTTTTGGATGCACTTGAGCCGCTCTTGGCTGCATTGCAGTAATTCACTATGGCACAACCAAAACCCACCTCCTCTGTGACATTACATGCGCGCCGCAGTGTAGTGGTGCAATGGAATGCCCGAGGCCTACGCGGTCGTCTGAGTGACTTGCGGCAACGTGTCCACACGTACCGCTTCCCTGTGCCTGTTATATGTGAGCCCAACATGCCGTCTCCTTTCCGCATTTCTGGGTACGTGCTGCTGTGGCCTCACGAAGAAGAAGAAACGAGAAAAGTGTTAGTTTGCATACGCCCCGACATTGCGCACGTCCGCCACGTCCTACGGCCACACAACGCAAACCATTACATCTGTTTGATAGTCACGCTAAAAGGACGGGTCTTTTCGATAATCGGTGCCTACATTCCACCTAGAGATTCCATTGATACTTCGTACCTATATTCAGCTATCCAGAGCTGCCCATCTCATATAATAGTGGGAGATTTTAATGCTCATCACCCTCAGAGGGGCAGTGCTTTTATGAATAACCGAGGCAGGAACCTGTTTGACTTTATGCACTCCCAGAATTTCGTCAATATCAACGATGATTCACCTACGTTTTTGCGTGGCACGTCGTACAGCAGCTGCTTGGATCTGGCGTTTGTTTCAGGAAGTCTCCAGTCTTACATCAGCTGGTGCAGTGACGTGGAAACACATGGGAGTGACCACATTCCAACGTATGTATGCGTCAAGTGGTACGCACCTACTATTTCGTCTCGCGTGCGATATACAGACTGGCCTGCCTTTAGAACATCCGTGGAGACTTCCTGTGCGGACCTCACAACACCGTCCAAAGTATAAGGCTTGATTACGTCCTCTCTCGGTGAGACCACGCGGTATATATGTGCGTCTACGCCAGGATCTACTATTGACGTGGAATCGTGGAATTCGAAAGACTACGCGCAGTCCGTCGGCGCGCCGAAAGGAAATACAGAAGAACTAAATCCACGTATGATCTCGCCCTTTGTCGCCGAGCTCAACGACAAATAAAGCGCCACCTCGCGAGATTAGGAAGACAACATTGGAGGCAGTTCTGTTCATCGCTGGACCCTCGCAAACCGCTGTCGCGTATTTGGCATGTAGCCAGGAGCTTGCGTTCACCCCCACAAGAACGGTACCCTTTCCGTGCCATGTCCATTTACCAATGCCGTAATAACGTAGAGGTAGCAGAAGAATTCTGCAAAATGGTTGTGGGCACAACTCCGGTAGCATCAAACAGTTTGGAGGCTTTTGTGCCACCTTCACCAGACGACCACAACGATATGCTATTCATGATGCCTGAACTAGAAGCTGCTCTTTCCTCGTGTAGGCGTACATCTACACCTGGTCCTGACGGGATTTCGTACGCGTCTCTCTCTCACTTTGGCATGGAAGGCCGAACTGCGCTGCTCATTTACTACAATGATGCATGGGCTTCCGGAATCGTTCCAGAACACTGGAAGATCAGCCGCCCGGTTGCTCTTTTGAAGCCTGGAAAGCCTCCTTATGAGCTTACATCATACCGGCCAGTTGCACTAGCAAGCTGCGTCGGTAAGGTTATAGAGCGAATGTTGCTGGCGCGGCTCGAATGGTTTTTAGAGCAGAATGCTCTCTATCCGGACATGATGACCGGGTTCCGGCGAGGACGTTCTTCGATTGACAGCGTAATCGACCTCATATCGACAGTGTAACATGAAAAACGTAGTCGCCGACTCGTCGCTGCTGTTTTTTTTTTGGACATCAAAGGGGCCTACGATAATGTACTTAATGACGCCATCCTTGATGCCCTTGACGACATAGGCGTTGGCGGCCGGATGTACTCGTGGATTGTGAGCTATCTCAACGGCCGGTCCGTTTACATGTCTACGCCTGATGGAGAGACTACCCGTCATCAGGTTTGCCGTGGAGTTCCTCAGGGAGGAGTTCTCAGCCCAACCCTATTTATTGTGGCGTTGATTGGACTGGTGAATGAACTTCCCCCTCACATTCACATCAGTGCCTATGCTGATGATATCTGCATCTGGGTTTCGGGTTCGACATGTCCGCAAATGCGCGCGAGATTACAACGTGCCGTGTCATCTACTTCAAGGTACCTACGACGTCAGGGTTTGCACTTAGCAGCTGAAAAATGTGCTGTGGTCGCATTCACGCGCAAGTCTGTCTGCCGCTATCCGGTAACACTTCAAGGGGTCGCAATACCATATGTCTCCCACCACAGATTTTTGGGCATTATTGACCGCGATCTGTCATGGTCGAGGCATAGAAATATGCTAAAGAAAAGACTCACTCTTTTTTGCCATGTCCTTCGCTTCGTAGCAGGCATTAAATGGGGCCCAACGGAGCTCTCCTTGCTAAGACTTTACGATACTCTCTTTATAGGCTACATTCGTTACAGCCTTCCTGTACTCTCTACCATGAGCATTTCCTGCTTGCGGACATTAGAGAGTGTCCAAGCACAGGCGCTCAAGATATGCCTCGGATTAACACGTTGTGCCTCGAACAAAGGCACGATTGAGGAATCTCGTGCGTGCCCAATATCGATCTACTTGTCACATGAACCACTTCATGTATATTTACCCGCGCTTACACGGCACCGCTGCCACCCGCTGACGGAGATTTTTGATGAGCGACCGGACAGCAGTTTTGCACGTGCACTGCGCTTCCATCGGTCCGAATTGCCATCAGACTATGCCCTGCCGCATCATCCCTTGCAGCCACCATGGGTGATGGCCCAGCCTTCAGTATGTCTGCATGTCCCTGGCATAATCCAGAAATCTGTGATGCCGGTAAGCGGACTGAAGCAACTTGCTCTTGCCTACATCTGGTCAGAATACCAAAACTGTGTGCACGTATACACGGATGGATCTGCGTCACCAAAGGCATCAACAGCAGCTTTCGCAATCCCCGCTCAGCAGACGACCCGCAGATTCATTTTAGGACGCAAGTCTACTTCAACCGCTGCAGAGCTTGCGGGCCTTCGGGAAGCGATCCGCCACATCTGCGGAGAAACGCCTCAGGAGTGGTGCATTTTCACTGACTAAACATTTTGGGATGCTTCCTACACCACACCGCCTACCAAGCTCTGGCTCTTGATATCATTAGTCTCCTGTCATTTGCTCAGGAAAAAGGCCACCGTATAGTGTTTCTGTGGATCCCTGGACACTGCAGACTCGATGGAAATGAGACAGCCGACGCTGAAGCAAGGAGCGCCTTCAGCAGTGGCCTGCGTACAGCTGTGCCGTTCTCTAGATCGGGCACCACTTGTCTCATTTCGGAATCAATGAGGAGTGCAATGGCTAGGTACTGGGCCCTACCACTCGACACATACGCCTTGAACGGCTAGACCCGGCGATGACCTTTTCTGTTCCTCGCGGAATACCACGCCCTATAGCATGTGCAATCCATAGATTACGTTTAAACGTCGCCTTCACGCGCAAATACTTGCACTTAATAGGACAAGCGGACTCCCCGAACTGTACCACATGTGGCGTGCAAGAGACCATAGAACATGTTTTAGTGGTGTGTCCAGCATACACACGTGAAAGACTTCTGCTTGCATCTGTTTTCAGGTCTATGGACACAAGGCCCCTCTCGGAGGATTTGACCCTCGGCGCTTGGCCAGATAGTTTGAAAACTGTACAGACAACGCGAGCGCTCTCACGCTTTTTAAGCAACACGGGCCTTGCCTCGCGTTTGTGATGTTAGAAAGTGTGCATTTTTTAATGTATTTTTTCATCTGCCGCCTCCCATCATCACCACCCCCCATCGTGACCCTCTTTTTTCTCCACTGCCCGTTCCCCAGTGCAGAGTATCAGGCAACTACGGCTACCGAGTGACCGAGCAGCGAGCCGTCAGCCGTCGATCGCGGATTGCGCCTCACAACAATGGGTTCTTTCGTCTGTGCGAGGAGGCGCTGGCGTGAGCCGAGGCTGTAGCTGTAGCGCTGTAGTGTTGAAGTTGTTAAGGGACGATAGTGGACGACGGAGGGTATGCTTATAGTTTTTAACACGATGGAAATTCTTGTTAGAAGAGGTTTTGTTATAGGTCTCCAAAAACTTTCATTGTGTTAAAATGCCGGTGAAGATTGGACTGGTGAGCCATGTCAAAGAAACCAGACAAGCATGGTGAGCATCACTGTTAGCGATAT
Organism: Amblyomma americanum; assembly: GCF_052857255.1. Taxonomy (NCBI): domain Eukaryota; kingdom Metazoa; phylum Arthropoda; class Arachnida; order Ixodida; family Ixodidae; genus Amblyomma; species Amblyomma americanum. The sequence goes on from NC_135497.1 coordinate 249,717,798, forward strand.
TCATGTGAAACTAGAAGCTAGCGTGCATTTTACTGTACCAATATTTTCTCGTGCCTTTGTGCTACTCGCTGTCGTATTTTGAAGCTACCAACTTGCGCGAAATGTGGTATGCTGACTTTAAGTGAAGTTTTGTGTGAACTTGGCTCCAGAGGACTTCGTCGATCGGGTGCCTGTTACTCCTTGTGTTTACATATTCGATCACACTGCGCGTTTCGTGATCGTCTGTTGTGCGTGTGCTTTATTGCTTTTTTTTTAAAGCGTTCACGTTTCTCTCCCATCTTCGTACGTCTTGTACGTCGCGTAGCTCCACCCGTTTTTTACATGCAACTCGAGAGCGTTCGGAGCGTATCTAACCCACGCAAAATTCGCGTTCTACAGGAAGGTGAATCACAGCAAGAATGCTACCGAAGTGGCTGTGGTATTCACGCTGCCGACAGGCGCCAGTTTCTGGTTTCAACTCAATGGGTAGCAAATTAAACGGTCTCGGCGATGCATGCCCTCGTTATTCCGCATCTTGACGTCTGTGAGGTTATCACTGGCGAAAGCGGGAACTCGAGCATGCTCTTGGCGCGAATTACTCATATCAGTGACAAAAACTTCCCGACGTTGTCAGCGACTACCGAAGTCATCCTTTTTTGTTTCATGCATCTGCGTAAATAGTCGCACATACGTCAGCGTGCGAGCTAGCGACCTAATTAACTTAATTATAGTCCCGACTCGGCGTGTGGCGACCGGTTGTTTCTTGACGGTTTAAATCGCGAGAGTGATCGTAGAGATAAGTTCGCTGGATTTTGCCGCAAATAAATGCCACTGCGGTGAATGTTTCCGTTCTTCATTTTAAGTATTCGCAAGCCTATGTCGTTTGGGCCGCCCAGAAGGACATGTATTAATGCTTCTCTCGGCGGAATCACTGACTTGTTTGCTTTCAAATTTTCCTTTGGATAGGTTGGCGCAATGTAATATTAATGAAACACATTCACAAGTGACTGCCAGTGGTTCTTGAGTATGTTTTTTGGCTTAGCATCCTCACAAGCGCTTATCAGGTTGTTTTGTGGGAAAGATTAGGAGGGAAAAGAGAGAGTAGATACACCCTCAGAATGTAAGAAGAGTGTTGTGAAAGGTTAGATTTTATGGAGCATAAGTGTGTAAGGCTATCATGCATCAAACGCAGGGCTAGAAATGTCTTTTTATTGTGCTAAAGGACTAAAAGTTTGCAAAAAGTTGCAATTTGAGACATTTCCTCTAATGTGCCTAAACACTTGTGGCGGATCTCTTAGCAAGATAAAGTGGAAAAGGAATGTGGGTTTTTATAAAATTCTCTAAAAAGCAGGTTTACTGTGATCATTACTCATCATTGCTCACAGTGTAAAAGAAAACACAAAGCACATTTGTCTACTTTGTCAGCAATCCCTTGGTAGCTGCTTTCACTGTGAAATTATCTTAAACATTGATTCGCTGCAGTAGCCATGGATGTTGCTTTAAATGTTCCTCTTCACTGGCTGTGTTGCAGATTTTGGCGAAGGTAGAATGTACTGGGATGCTACAGCAGGGGTTACCAGCATATTTATTTTGTTGCATGAGTGCTAAGCTGCAGTTGCAGATTTTCATGATAAAGTTTTGCTTGTTGTCCCCCTTACTTCTTTTTAAGTGTAATCTGCATTTGTGATGTACAAAAGAGTCAGTTGATTAGCTTCAGAAATTCGATTCAGTAACATCTTTAGGTCAGGTGCTGCATGTAAGCTAGCACGATGATGCAAGAGGAGGGTTGCTTAGGCCAGTTGGTTTGGATTCTTGGTTTGTTTGTCCTGTTTTCATGTTTATCTTTCTTTCGCTGTGTTGGCTCAATACCACAAATAAAAAGATACACATGGGCCATGGTACTGTGCACTATAAACTCGGGTAGTTTCATTCTATTTGAACTTGAAGCATAGAGCAGTTAAGGCGCAATGCAAGAACCTGTCCTCATAGTTTCATTCCGACCTGTGAAGTAGAAAACAAGAAAATCAATTTTATTGAAGTGCTCGTGATGTGTACAGTGCACGTGTCTCGAACTGTCCGTTATAGCGATTTTCAAAGCATGCTCATGGTCCATCATGGATGCTCATGGATCCATCACTCCTTGCTCTTTCCAATGCATGTGAGCACTGCTGCTGCAGAGAGTAATAGTGTACACAAAAGCAGATTCTTAATGGGCAAAAATTTGAGTGAAATTTTTGTTTTGAAACAAATTTTGGAGATTTTTTTAACATGTAATTTCTGAAATTATATTTCAGTTCACTTTATGGGGTTTAACATCCCAAAGCGACTCAGGGTATGAGAGACACCGTAGTGGAGGGCTCCGGATAATTTCGGGCACCTGGGATTCTTTGACATGCTCTGACGTCGCACAGTACACGGGCCTCTATTATGCCTCCATGAAAACGCGGCCAAAAAAGGTGCCATAGTGGAGGGCTCCAGAATACTTTCGACCACCTAGGGATCTTTAACGTGCACTGACATCGCACTGCACACAGGCGCCTTAACGATTTGCCTCCATAAAAACCGCGGCGGCTGCGTTTTTATGGAGGCAAAACGCTAAGGTGCCTGTGTGCTGTGCGATGTCAGTGCACATTAAGGATCCTCAGGTGGTCAAAATTATTCCGGATCCGTCCACTACGGCACCTCTTTCTTCTTTTCTTCTTTCACTCCCCCTTTATCCTTTCCCTTAGGGTGGTGCGGTTCAGGTGTCCAATGATATGAGACAGATACTGCGCCATTTACTTTCCCCAAAAAACCAATTATTGTTATTATTGTTATTATTAGCCGGGATTGAACCCTTGTCTTTCGGGTCAGCAGCCGAGTGCTTGGCCACTGAGCCACCACGGCGGATGAAAAAAAACTATTTTTCACATTCTTGAAATTTTAAGTCAGTTTTTCTCAGTTTGTGTTTCTTCACTAAACTGCTTATCTAGTAAGAGTATTATTTGAATTACAGCAGTGCAGAAATTATTTGAGTGCACTTTCTTGACCAAAATTATGTGAGGAATGTAACTGTGGGAATGTTTTATGTAATTTTTACTATTTTTCTCCTCAAAAACTCTAGCGATTTTAACGTGCAGTCTTGCAGCAGGAACTGACGCCCTTCAAGAGAACATTTTTTCATTTATATAACCATAAACTAGCAAGTTCTTTTCACAGTTGATTAATAGAGGCCTTCCTTATGCTCTCTATTACATGAAAATGAGAAAATGTTTAGTATTTTCAGAATGATGGTTTTCTTAAGCACACTTATTTTCCTAATCCAGCATTCATAACTTCCTTTAAGAAATAAAAACAAGGTTTTGCTAAGGTGATTATAGTGCTAATATACATCAACCCTGAAAATTTAATTCAAATTGAACAAATAGTTAAAATTTTTGTTTTAGCCTTGCATCATTCTCACTTTCACTTAATTTTCAGAGCAAGCAAGAAAGGTTAAAGTGAAATCAGTTTTAGGTTTTCTTGAAACAGTAAACCTGAAGTTGCGTTATGTGCTAATTGTTTGTTTAAAGAACCCTAGGTGATCGAAATTAACTTGGAGCACTCCACGTGCCACTCTTTTTGTCTCCTTTCACTGGTTCCTTCATCCCTTCCCTTGCAGTGTCATTCAAGTGCTCACTGAGAGTGCAACAGTTTCTGCACCTTTCCTTTCTTCTTAAAACATACTTTTGTATTTAAAGTTGGCTTGGTACCAGTTCTTTACCAGACTAGTTGAAATCTTCATCCTAGCTTTGCAGAGATTGCTTTGGGTCAGTGTAGCTGATCTGTTGTGTTTATTTTTTCCAGGTTGTTAGTGTCAGTGTTTACATGCCAGCTGATCATATGAAGTCAGTTTGGTGATGGCAGAAAAAGAAGTTCCTGTCAAATTGGCAACTGCTTTGAGCCATTTATAAATTCTTGCCATGTAAGGCACATTACTAATGACATCCTCGTTTCTAAGCTGCATTTTTGTATTCATTACTTGAAAATGTTATGTTGCACATTTTTGACACATTAAATAATATGCTCCTTAATGTTTCTGGCATGATTTATGCATTCTCATGTTCCAGTTCTGGTGTAAAAAACCAGTATGTGGTCAGAAATCACAAAAATGGCGAAGCACTCGAGGGCCAAAAGTTATTTGTTCTAGAAAGCTAGCAGTTAGCACATTTTCTAAATTTCTGTAAAAATCTTATCATTGCAGCTACTAAGCCTAGCTAAGGTTGAATAATCTTGTTCATAAAAAACATTGTACTTTAAATCACATTGATTATTGAAGTAAACTGGGCAAGTTGGTGCAACTTGATCACATAACAAGAACTGCAAAAAATACTGATGAAAAAACTGTGCTAGTTAAACAAGAACAATGCTTGTCCTATCATCTGTTTTTTTTTTTATCATGCTGTTGTTACATGATGAATAGTAATGTGTTACATGCTAATGTAGATTACAGGCTGTTATTGCACGTGTTGTCGGACAGTACCTATTGACTTCTGAAAGATGTATGCAAATGTAGGTTTTTTTCACTCGCTTTAGTGTCTTTATTGAAGGGTTATGTCCAGAGCTTAAGAGCTGACAATCTGAGCTATTTAGTGGTAGTCCTTACAATGCACGATTTGTAAAATTTCTAAGGTACCGAATATCAATAAAGTAGTAATTACTCATTAGTGTCCACCTGAGCGCAGCCTTATGGCTACAAAAGAAAGCTTGCAGGTTTCTCAGAAACTTAAGTGTTGAAGATAAATTCACCCTGGCCTGGGGCTTAAGATATTCATTGAATTTCACTTCTGCAATGGAGTTTGGTTGAGCGTTTCTCAATTAAATGGTTTTATGTTCCTGAGTATTATCTTAGCTGTGCTGCTATATTAAGTCACTTGATGCATCCCAGATGTACATCCTTTGTCAAAAATATATAGCCCAATGGATTTGCTTTTGTGCCATGAAGTGTGACCTGTTTGTGTATCGCCAGCGTCATGCATGTGTCAAGGGTGGGACGAAGTCTGATCCTTATGCCTCAAGAGCTTGGGACATCCAGGAGCACTAGAGAAAGCCCCATTACATGGTTTATAAGCAAACCCTATGGACTGTATATTTTTGGCAAAGGCTGGTCTATATTTGAGCAATCTGAACGAAAGAGTCATGGGAAAAACTCATTAATCTTAAAGAGTGTAGTGAAATTTCTAGCATGCGTTTTTTTTAGTAAGGTAGACTTGTATGTTTTTGTTGTTGCATAGACATTGCTAGTAACAGGGATAAGTTCTTTTCCTGCTTTTATGTGGAAGTTTTGTGGTTCGATAATAGTAATTCGATTTTGAGGTTCGATAATAGGGTATTTTGGCATGACACGATGCATGATGTACTGCCTCTAGACAGTAGTTGCAGGTGTGCACATGCCAAAGTGCAGGCATGGTTAGCACCCCATGCAAATAGATCAGGTTATGGTCAAAGAGGCTGTTTCTTTCTCATGAAAGCAGCTTGAAATTAATTTAATAATTCCATGTCATGGCAAAATGAAGCAGATGTGCATCCTTTATAGTGCAGATGCCCATGCCAAGAGCAGAATGCTAATTTCAGGAGTTTAACAGGATGTTATGGAGTTTAAACTTGTGAACATTAAGTTCATGAGTTCTTTTGTCATTTGAGATCACTATGGTGTTACCTTTTTACAGCTTGTGAAATTGTTCCTTTGGTTTAAAATGTAAGACTGAAGGTATCTAGTTTTAAGTTTTAGACTGTAACTCTTAGGCGCCTGTTCCTGCATTCCACGTCATTGTCGGCGTAGTCGACATAACCAGTTGTCCAAGTAGCAGAACTAAACGCCACCTCGTAGGTGGCTTCCACGGGAAGATCTCCGAGTGTGGCTAGCAGCGTGACATGCCTCCTGCCAACATGCGTCAGTGCAGTCGACGCAGTTGGCGTCACACGCCACCTGACAGGTCACCCTGTCACCTGAGGGGACAGGTGACAGGTAGTAGCAGAGCGAAACACCAGCTGCCGAGATGAAAGTGGAAGAATGGATAGCTGTATGGTGGCTAGCAGCGTAACACGCCACCTGCCAGCGGTGGCAGGTGGCATGTGAAGAGCTGTGCTCAAACTTCACATTGCCAACTGTTGTAATCGTCTGTCAATTTTTTTAACCATCCTTCCACTGTAGTGGGCTGCTGTCCTAAATCTGTGAATTGCAACTGTGCAGTTGCCTGGCACACATGTAGTGATAGATGCATTATGAGGAAATTTTATGTCTGTGAAGATGCTTGCAGCAGTTAGGCAACTCATGAAGATGCTTGCGGCAGTTAGGCAACTCATCTCAGTGTTTTAGGTTTTTGCAGTGCATGTGGAATATTACACTACAGCTTCAAAATTTCCGTCTCCACCTTCATTTGGTTGACACTTGTGCTTTAGTTTTTACTCTCTCCTTAAACTTTTCAGCCTAGGTGTTTGGTACACTTGTTTACAGTGTTTACATTACTGCAAAATTATTCTGGCCATGGGTGTTTTTATAGAAAAGTACCATCATTCATATGTCAGCATTGATATGTACGCTGTCACTGCTGTTTTATATGTGTTTGTGGAGAATGTAAAGAAAGGAAGTGAAACTGTGAATATAACCCTCACTGCATAGATAAGGGGTCTGTTGGAAAGAATTGCTGAATTGCATGCACTATTCTTCAAAATGACGTGGTATGGTTTAAAATTATTTTCTGCATTCAGGGATTGAATGTTATGTTGTGAACAGGTTGAACTCATTACATCCAAGATTGGTTTTTGACTGTTTGAGGGTTGGCATGGTGCCATATATAGTAATTGGGAATGCTACCTGACAATGTAGTGAGAAAATAGAGTTGAAAGAAATAGCAACAGGCAAGGACATGCCCTAGGTGGTCATAATTCTGGCTTAAAGCCACAGGTTTTTATTTATTATTTCGTTAAAATAGGCATAGATTATTTATTTCTATTGTGTTTTATTTTTGACACCAAACTGTATCCTCGATGTGGCTATACCGAATGGCTCAGGTGATATCTCTGCTGTTGTTTTTGTTCATGCTGTGAGCATGCTGAGACAATCACCATAAGCACCTAACATAGCACAGTGATTCTGGAAAGCCAAAATTTTGGGTAACAGGCACTGCGCCATTGGATTAAGTAGGGGAGGGCGCCAGCCATGAGAATGCCAGTTTTTGAAAAATGTAAAGGTATTTCTGAATGAAACTGTTGCGCCTTGATGCTGGTGTGATGTCAAATGCCATTTTTTGGAATTATATTTTGTTTTCTGTGTAAAATGGGCCGGTAATTTATTGATGATAGGCAAGCATTGTTGACTAACACGCTATATTCATTCCACTTGTACCACGTGCATCCTGGTATACTGCGGCTATATCTGCTTGCACACATGCTCACTTGGCATATATGTTTGCTTTATTTGTAACATTGTTTTTTTATAGCTGAAGGCAAAGAAATGTAGTGAGTCATGTTTAAGCTATAGGATCAGGTGTCTGCATAGTGTACATTGCATTTGAATGTTTAAAAATTTTAAGTAATTTGAATCAGCACCTCTCATGCCCATTCCTTCTTATATTTCCTTGTACTGTTTATTTGCATAGTTTCTACAACAGCTCATGAGCAGTACTGCAACTTGTACACCTCTATTGCTCTTATTTCTATATCCATGGCATAAAGTGGCTTAATATCAAAAGCTGTTTTTAAAATTTAGCTTGTGCACACATTACATAGAAGCACGTCTGTCTCTATTAGTAGGCTATACATTAGTGCAATAGATAGTGGACATACAAAGGACATGTTGTTGGCCTGGCTGGTGTAATTCTTCAGACGTGGTAAAGTTGCACAAAAAACAACACACACAAGACAGGGTACCTCGTCCTGTACACAAGATAGAGCGTTTGTCCAGTGCCCTATCTTGCGTGCATTTCTTTCTCACAACTTTAGCATGTCTGAAGACATACGAAGAAATTTATGTGTGACTATGGAAAACTGGGGGCACATCAGCTAATATTACAGGTGCTTCCCTTTTGTGAAACAGCAGAAATAATCCTACTGATTTGCATGTTTGAAAGTATTTAGCATTGCAAGAAAGAGCCTAGTTTCTGCAGTTTTTTGCTCTTAATGATAAAAGATGTGGCACTTATTTCTAAATCGCCTAAATGTTTATGTATGTTCCTGGTTTGCTGTCATTTAAACTTTGGTTGTAGGCGTTGCTGGTTAAAATAAAATGGTGGAAAAACAAGGCATGTTACTAAGTGCCACCTTTGTCAGCACCAAGAGCGTTTTATTGAAGTTATCGTGTGTCACTTCGGATTGGGCATACGCACCGTACACATAGGTTCATACTCGTGAAACAAGGAATTCCTCTTTTTGAACTACGTGGTGAAGTGGTCACAATAACCCATGTTTTACTTTCATTGAGGAAGCTGTAGAAACTAAGAAAAAGGCATTTCACAGTAGCTTACAACGAACACATTCCTTTCCACTCCAACTTACTCTTAGAGGAGAGAATGCAATAATAGACTTATCGTGAGTTGTTAGATTCCTAAAAGAATGAAATGTCATGAGCAAACTGTTAATACCTTAAAATCCAGTAGTTCATCAGCACAACAGTGCAATCTTTCCAACCCTGTGTTTAGTGCATGATAGCCTCAGCTGCTTATGTGTCATTAAACCCAACACACCAACCAACCAGCCAGGCAATTTTTGCTACACAAATAGGTTTTCTCTTTGTTAATATTTATATGGTTTCAAACTAAGATTTCCTTAGTTTTTTCTGCTTCTCATTCGGCTCTCACTTACACCGTAACAATTGGCAGTGGCAAAGTTATTTGAATGAAGTCTAAGGGACTTACATTGCTGTGCTAGAGAGCTCTGTATAACTTGTCTGACCAGCTGTGTGGCTTTTACTCATGCGAAGTGAAATGAGTGGAATCAACCACCTCTCAAATATGCTATCACACTTGGGATTCCTAAAAAGTGATGCAGTGAAATACCATGTGCCTAAACAAACTTTTCAGGTGAACAAATTTTTTGCAAAATCCTGTGCCAAAACAGTGTTATGTCCAATGCAAATGAGGTTAAGTTGAATGAAGTTTAGCATGCTGCAACTTCAAGTTCACCGAACATGTTTGAAAGCACTTATCTAGGTCAGAATGCTTCGTTTTGTCAGATGTGCAGCAATTTTTGTCTACGAAACTTTTGTATCTTCTTTTAGGCAGATCTGGCTATGCAGCTGGCTTGTAGCTGAGCAGTAGTCCTGTGTATTGGCTTGTGCACCTGCCTTAGTCAGCCATTGCTGTAGCCAGACGGCAGTCACATTTCATGGAGCAGTGCAGCAGCTTTTTTTTTTTTTGAAATGGCAGACTGTTTTATGTTTTGAATGCCTATGTAAAATACCAAAGTTAAGCAGAAAATTACCATGTTTTATCTAAAGGGCTCAGTACACAATAAATGAATCTTATTTTCAGTATGTGAAATAAATGCCTTTAGGAGCCATTTAAATGCTTGATATTTGCTTCATTTGATCGAAATTGGCCGCTGTGTGCTCATTTCAGGTGAGCAAACTTTTCCATGCATCAACATTTCTTTAAGGTCCCCTGAAATTTTTTCACATCGTATTTCATTCTATATAACACTGTCAGAACCCGGCAGATTTTGTATTCTCCAGTACTGGTTTGTGCATGCAACACTTTCAATGTGTATTGGAGACCCTTATGTGGTAACGCTACCGGTCTATATTATGTCAGTTAGTATAGTTAGTGCATTTTTTCGTGACATGAAGTCCAACATTTTGCCTCTGCCTCTTGCCCTTTGATGAACCACACCTTGGCAAGTGTCCTTCCTGCTCTGGAGATAGGCGTCTACATTTTTCCTCTTACCTTTCGATGAGCCATACCTTGGCAAATGTCCTTCCTGCTCTGGAGATAGGTGTCTTTATTTTTCTGCTGTAGGGACATGAAAGTTTAAGCAGGTGGACTGGCTTTTCCCATGCAGAGGTGGGCCGTGCCAAAGGGAGTCGGCTGGCACGCCGAGCACGCTCCTTCAAGGAAGACATCCTGGGGAAGATCCACCAAATGCGGACACCCAGTCGAGCCGCCTCCCCACAGCAGACACATAAAGCCAGGCCTCGAGCACGGGATGCAGAGCAGCTGGATGCTCCAGCCACTGGCCCAGCAAGTCCTGCTGGCAGCCCAAGCAAGGCAAGCCTTGTCAAGAAAGCACTTGCCTTGTTCGCTTACGCCAATATGGCATTGCTGAACCACAGTGAAATCACAGTGGAACAATGCATTAGTTAAAACGTCTGAATGTATGCAAGCTTTTAGATATGCTAACAACCTGAGTGACATTTTAAAACCATTGCAGTAGGCTGAGTGACATTGTAAAATCGTTGCAGTAACACTTGTTTAGTCTTTGGAGGAAAATAGAGCTGGCCCTCCTTCGGACTGCGATGCTGTCTCAGTATGAAATAAGAACATTGTTAGACTTTTTTGTGTTGAGTTGTCCAGAATGTTTTCATTGAACATTTTACTGGCCATTTTGCCCAACGTTGGAAAGTAGTTTCATCGGGAAGTAAGCTATGTAAATTAAACACTGCCATGCAGTTGGGGAAGTGACACAGTGCACGCTTATTTCATAACTTGGGCTGTGCTAGTCTTAAGTCACCCACCACTGACATCTTATAGCCATTAAAGAGGCTGCGGCTTTAAACCACAGCTAGACACAAGGTCTCCCATGAAATGGAAGTTCTTTTGTAGCTGTGTAGCAGCAGTCCAGCGTGCTTAGGTCTGCAATTTTAATATGCAGCAAGCTTAGGCTTATGCCAGAACGAGGTAAAGGATTCTCATAGTAGTCCTTGATTTGAAGCTCAAATCATGCTTCACACGTAAGCTTAAAGTCTCTACAGCTGCTTGCTGCACTTCAGTTGCTGCTCTATCATCTTTTCATGTGTTTTGTAACTGTAAATTCAGTAACGTTTTGAGGGCAGTTTGAAAGCACACTGTTAACTGTATAATGCTCCCTAAAAAACAATGCATGTGTTTAAAAAAGAAAGAGTCTGTGAAGGAATATTGACTATTTGTTTTCAACTTCTCTGCTATTTAAATTTTATTTTTTAGCTTAATCCATTTTGCCTCATAATTGCTGAGTGCAGGCTTAATTCAGGTGATGACCAGATGCAGATTTGATTGCAAATGCACTTTGGCACCTGTGGTAATGTAGGTGCTGATAACACATACGAGTTAAAAATAAGTGAGTTGCTGATAAAGATTCTTTGCCATCTTTCAAAGGTTAAGGAAGTATAGCTTAATCCTGTGCTTTATCATGTACATTTGTACTCTTACAGGGGGATTCACAAGTGAACAACGACATGAAGCAGATCTCAAATGCCTTGCGATACTTTCAAGATTCTGTTGAGAAGAACACCTTGGGGCATTTGCCTGGTTCAGCCAGCATTGTGCTTGAGTATGTTTTGCACCTTATATCACTTCTCAAGAAAGACCTCATCAATGACCAGAGGTAAGCATCATTGCATGCAAGTTAGCTACAGTGCTGTATTGTTATCTATATGTCATTTGAATCTGTGTGCAGGAGTTTGATTGTTTTTGGTTTTATAGGGTTTAACGTCCCAAAGCAACTCAGGTTATGAGGGACACAATACACGAGACTCTAGCATTTCGCATCCACTGAAATGTGACCGCCGCGGCCGGCATCGAACCTGCATCTTTCGGGTCAGCAGTCAAGCACCGTAACGACTGAGCCGCTGCGGCAGGTAGATGGCTAGAATGTTTGGAGGAGCACTAGTCTTGTGGCCATGTTCACTCTTGCTGACCTAATTTCATGGGACTAAGCACCCTAATTCAGGTTTTCTATTCGATTTTATTTTATTTTTGGGCACATGGCTATGCTGTGGACAGCATGAGGGCCGCAGTTGTGGGGTCTCTTCTTATCATATAGGGTCATAATGCCTAGTGTCACAGGTGGGAGCCCTTTTTCTAATTTTTGACCCCATTGTATTTGTTCATGTTATGTGGTAAAGTGAGAAAAATAAAATGCCACCAAGCTAGGGGCAAGAAGCTAGCGTATAATATTTTATCGCAGGCATAGTCTTCACCCGCAACACATTAAATGACAGAAGTGAAAAATTCGACAGATACTGCAGTTTGGCAGCATTTGAAGGCACATTGCATTATCACATTAAGACACAATATATAAATTGAGGAATTTTTCCTTAATAAATTTAGAAAGAAGAAGTTTCTTTCTAAATTTATTAAAGAAAAATGTTCATGACAGTTGTGCCTACTGTAATAGCGGCTGACGGTAGTTTGTAATTAATGCTTATGTTTTGAATCGCCAAAATCATTTTTCAAATAATTTTTTCCAGGGCGCAGAATTCATGAACGATTCCTCAGGTGCTTTTTTGTGAGCAGAATGCTCTGCCTAAAATTTCCTGCTGAAGTAATAACAGTGGATGATATCCATCATGATAAACTCTGCGAAAGGCTAAATGCTTTCTGTGTTGAATAAGTTTCCTGATTACCGGGGAAAATTGTAAGGCACTCATTAGACCTTATCAGGTGCTTAGTTCACAGGCCAAAAAAAGTAATTATGCATGTATTGTTATGACAGCCATTACGCTGAATTATGCTTGAATAAAGAAATAAAGATGGAGCAGTTTCTCAAGCTTATGAGTTTGCACTTATGTTCATTTATATTTCTGTAGATGTTTAGCACAAGATTAGTGATTATATTTATGACATCAGTAAGTCATCACCCTTGATAAATCGTCACTGTAAGGAACAGAAAAATGCTTGCCCATGCAAAGCCGTAAAAATTATGGGGCATTTAAGCTCCTTAAGTGTGTGACATGTTAGCATTAATGAGTCTCGTCAGCGGCTCCTCTTGCCCACACAGACATGAACACTGTTTCCTCTTTATAAATCCTCGCTTTAACCAAGCCGTACGAACGTGCCTGCATGGCCTAGGGGTAGCATGTCTGACTCTCAAATCAAGGGTCAAGGGTTTGATTCCCAGCTGATTACCCCAGTTTTCTCTTCAGAACAGTTCATTTACCTTGTATAGACCAACACCATGTTTACAAACAAACTGGGGGTTTTCAGCAGGCAGTTACGACCGGGGGGGGGGGGGGGGGGGGAGGAAGGAATGCACGGAAGCAAATATTTTCGAAGCAGTTTTCTGATTTTGCAGCGCACCTGTGATGTCCTCCCTTCATGCAGAAAAAACAAATTCATCCTAGAACAGGCTGTGAACGTATGTAGCGTCTTTTCAAAGGTGATGTGTATTTAGAACACCTACACATGGGAGTGACTCCCGGCTGCGGGCACGGAATGGGAACGCGGCCCATATAATCGCATGTAACCAAAACTTTCTGAAGTATTTTTCTCTTCTGTTTGTTAACAGTTCGCGAGTGATTTGAAGAAAAGTGTGACAAAGTATGCTACGTCACTTCGAAGCAATCTTTGTAAAACACCACGATAAATGTGTTTTGTGAAGCCGGGCATACCTTAAAATGTGCTCTACCTGCTGGGTGTTTCCCCAAATCAAGCAAGCTTCTCGTGTACTCCTACATGCTGCCTCGTGGGCTACGTTTCCTCGCAAGTACCGCCGTTCGAATTACCTATACATCATCGATAGGTTTATTTTGAAGACAGTCCCCAAACAGTACGATAAATGAACAGTGCACTGTAGCAGACGACTCGCACCGTGATTACATACATAGGCAGCGCTGCCGGACGCCAAAGCCGTGCAGGCGGCTGTGGGTATCGTCTGTGCCGCTGTCTGTTACAGTGCGTGGCTCTCTTTCATGTGCTTCATGCCGCTTGAGAACTGCTTTTTCAGGTAATGCCGTCTAGGCTGTGTAGCTTGAAGAACTGTGTTAGTGAGCAAATGCAGCGTACGCGGCAACATGTTGGACTTGACAAGCTTGCACGATTCTGCGTGAAATGAGGAAGCGTACTTTGTCACACTCTTCTTCAAAAGCTCACCAACTGTTAACAAGCAACTGCCTCCAAGAGTACTCTGTGAAACAAGAAAAATATTTCTGAAAGTTTTGTTTACATACTGTAAAAACCAGAATGTAGGTCGAACTTTTTTTCACAAAACCATGGCGAAAAGTCGACCCCCGTCTTATATACCGGTCACTGGCAAAAAAAAATTACGGAAGTTTTGCAACAATGGGCGGCTGAAGTCAACAGCCTCCATCACCATCGCCATCGGTAGCAGCAGCGCGGTGTGGCTGGTGCGACGACGTTGTGGCACTGCCATTTTGAGTTTCCGTTGTTGCAAAGCTATTTTGGTTAAAGGCTGCTTTTTCACATTTTGTTTCAAAATGAGCGGAAGCCGACGCCAATTCACAGTCACCTTCAAGAAAAACAAGATTGAGTACGCGGAAGCTCTTGACAACCTGGCGGCACAGTGCAAATTTGGAGCATCCGAAAAGAGCATTCGGTACTGGCGGAGGCAGAAGCTGCGTATTACAACTTGCAGCAACCAGAAGAGAACATTTCGTGGGCGGACCGCAGCGTATCCAGAATTGGAAGGACAGGTTGCAGCCGGGAGCTGCCGAATGCATCCGCGTGAAAGCAGTGCTGTGATGATAAGGTGCTGACAAACACGCGGGTCGATGAGCGCGCGACACTGTTAAAAAATTGGCAGGGTGTACATACGAGCAGCACTTAAATAAATATAAATACTGTCACCATTGTGCAACCTGTTGAGTCACATTTGTTTCAAGGTAAGGGTGTCTTTCAATACTTTTCCCATTGAAAAATATTTTCTCATTTTTATAATTAGTTAGTTGGGGGGTCGACCTATATTATGGTCCAACCTGTAGTCCGGTTTTTACGGTACGTTTCTATGGGCCACACACCCATTCCCTGCTCGCAGCCAAAAGTCACTCTTTTGTAAGTTTTTTAAATATGCATTGCCTTCGAAATGACACTACATACTTTCAGAGCCTGTTATAGGATGAATTGGTTGTTCTGCATGGAGGGAGGACATCACAGGTGCACTGCGAATTCAGAAAACTGCTTTGAAAACTTTTGCTTCCATGTATTTCTATGGGCACTAAGCCTTCTGTTCACCCCCAAGTTTTTCACCAGTCGGCGAAAGAAGCGCCACCGAACCCTGCTTTACTTACATGTTCTAATGACGTTTGAGTCAGGTTGCAACCTTCTAATCACCAGTTTTCCAATTTCTTAATCACTTTTCAATTTCACCACTCCACTTGTGACATAGCCACCTTTTCTACCAATCCAAAGTTTCTCGACACAATACCGACAGATTACACCGAGTTTTCCGCTGCATGCGACCCTTAATGCTGTGGCGTTAAAACCTGTCACTCACTGCATTATTTGTCCTGCTGGCAAAGTTCAGTGGTACCATGAAAGAATGCATGAAGTTCGTAAAACGGGTCTTTTTGGGTGTAAAGTCAAGTTCAAGCGCTGTGCATAAACCTTGCATTTAAAAACTTTTCAAGATTGCAACTCTTCGCCGACAAAGGCTACACCACTCCACGTCTTTTGACCCATCTCTGCCCCACTGACATCACTCGAAGGAGCGCTGTCAAAATGAGTGCAAGATGCTATGTGTCTTGATATTTTGCCCTCTTATAGAAACATAACTTGACTAAAAGAACCTAACTTTATCGTTTAATCAACGCAGTGCAATTCCAGTTGGGAGAAAAATGTTTACTCTCATTAAAATTATATTGAGATTAAAATGCTGATATAAATTTTGGAGTTTGTTTGAACAAGAACATGTTCGACGAAAGTCAGTCTGGTTGAGTTTGAAATAAAATTTAAGAGATACTCAAACCAAGCAATAGTTTGTTTTAAGCGCAGTGTTTCGAGACCAACTCACGGTGACTGATCTCACCCCTGATTAGTCACCCCTGAAGAAGGGACCGAGTTGGTCTTGGCATGGTGGGCTTAAAATAAATTATTGGTTGGTGTGAGTATTTCTTAACTTTTGAGTTTATATTTATTTGCGAAGGGTTGTATTGACGCTATCTGCTTTCCTGTGTTCACTGTAGTATGAGGTGAGCGTAATCTTTCTGCGCTGCAATCACTGGCACATTGCACTTGCTGTCTAAAAACAGCAGCGCTATTACATATGGTCGGTGAGCGCATTCGTTTGTCAGGACCACGATTTTTATTTGTAGCACTTTGTAATTACTTTTTAATAATGTAGCTGTCCTTCGATTCGTTCTGAAAACCAAAAATTTTTGAAGCATGAATTCAGTCTGCACATAGTGGCGTATTGTGTGTTTTACACTCTTAGCACATTTGAACTGCAAGCAAAAAGTATGATTTTATGTACCTTTTACGGCTAAGCTTTGCTTTCAAATACTGGAGGAAAAGTTGTTTTAAAAAGAAAGTGAAAAAAATGGAAAAAAACCTAACTTGCTCACTTGTTGTAAGTTGATATAGTGCTCAAGCATTGATAGTAAAGATGAGGAATGTGAAAGACTAAATTTTCGCTTTGAGCGTTAAAGTACAATAAAAAAATTAAATCTTGACCAGAATATGCATTTCCAATGTAAAGGAGCTTTTTTACCACATGTTTCGTAAGGTTAGTGCTTGTAACAGCATTACTGTGTACATGTTTACTGTGCAATCTTCAACACTTGAGAAGTTTTTAAATATTTAAGCTGTCTCATTGAATTACAACTAATGCTTGGAGTGCTTTTTTGGGGGTACAGTATAATGTTAAGTGCATGCCATAAGTGACAAGTTGTCAGCTGTGTGAAAAATCGTGTGGTTGGTGTTCAACTTTTGCTTATTTCATAGCATTCATATTGCCACTAAGTTGTGATAATGCATTGCCACGTGACAACACTGGGTTATTGGTTTTGATTTTTATTTTTCTCTTGCTGAAGTGCAGAAAGCACTCCATTCTCATTGCTGTTTCGTTGCTGTGCACACTTGTTTAGCTCTGTGCTCATCTCTACGACCAACCAAGTCTACCAGAGCTTATCAAGGTTCATCGAATGGGCAGATGACGTGATGCTGAACAGAGAAAGGGCAACGATGGAAGGGGTTAACCAGGTTGTCCAGTCTCTTCAGGATTCTCTCAAGGTCAGTTGGATACATACACACTGTTCCGTTTCTGTTCTCATAATTTATTTGCCTAATGTGTTGTACGTGTACAGTGTTTTATTCTTCCTTTTCATGCTAAGCTTTTGTTGACATCACAAACTCCTAGTTTTGTAAAATGTAAGGGAACAAAAGTGCGGAGGATTTTTCAAAAATCCATTGTGTAGCTTAGGATTTTTTTTTTTTTTCTGACTAGTCCTTTGCATTGTAACTCTCAAAACAAGTGTGCATCTAAACTACTTTTCAGCAAGCACTCCTTCTTCACTTTTTCTTCATGTCATGCAAGAACTCTCTGATTTAGCAGAGTGTGAGTTCCATACTGAAAGTAAGCAGAAACATCTCTGCTCTGGTGCTGTCATTCACAGGCTTGACAATTATTATCCTCACATGGTTGCTGAAAAAGAAAAATAATTAGGATCTTGTTGACTATGCATAATATGTCTATGCCCCTTCAAGGAGTGTATTAATGGCCAGTTTACATGTTGGAAATTCCACTGGTACCTTTTGTCTCAATCGGCACGCATATCAGTGGAACCTCACACATTAGACGTTCCGAAAAATTTAGTAGCCACAAACATAAGTGATGTGCCAAAATTCTGGGGCCACAATAGTAGTTCATTTTGTAGTTTGTATTTCTTTGAACAGAGATGTAAAAATTATTGTAATATTTTATTAAAGCCGCCGCGGTGGCTGAGTGGTTATGGTGCTCGGCTGCCGGCCCGAAAGACGCAGGTTCGATCCCGGCCACGGCAGTCGAATTTCGATGGAGGCGAAGTTCCAGAGGCCCGTGTACTGTGCGATGTCAGTGCATGTTAAAGAACCCCAGGTGGTCGAAATTTTTGGAGCCCTTCACTACGGCGTCTCTCATAGCCTGAGTCGCTTTGGGACGTTAAACCTCCATAAACTATAAACCGTAATATTTTATTACTTAATGTTTGCTATTGTCCTACCCCTCATTCAGCATGTAATACTCTGTCAAGTGCACAAAATAAAGTGCACTTACGAAAAGTGTCACTTGCTAAAAGTGCACTCGGCGAAGTGTGCACTCAGGTCGGAGTGCATTCACAGAACACACTTTGAGGGCCGAGTGCATAGCCTCACCAGCAGTGACTTCAAACACACAATATGTATAGTGCATAAAAAAGTGCTCACAGTTTATTTTACTTGCTGTAACACTGTATATACAAAGAGAGATTTCTTCATTATAGCTACAAGCAAAGTAACACAACAAAGGAAAGTGGTGTGAGGCAACTCCACTGCACGCCGCTATCTTGTTAGTTGTCAAAATTCTGGGTAATCTTAGCTGGTGTTGGCTTTTTTTTATTTCTTTTTTTTTCATTATTGAAAACTGTTTTAGCTCGTTTTATTTGCGCTGTCACGTCAAGCAATCAATTTTTAAGAGTCCTTTTTCTTTTTCATCCACCTGTTCAAAAATTCTACTCATTTTCTTTTGCCATTTCTTTTTTACTGTGAGTGCACTTTGCTTTCCCATTTAGCACTGCATAGCCTGAAGTGTCACTCAAGATGCCGAAGTGCACTTCTCATAAGTGCACTTCACTTGCGTGGTTGACAGGGGTATAACGTGAACACAGCAACTACTTATGTTTTGTTTTGTACATAGTTGCTGACACTTAAGTGGTGTAAAGAGAGGTTCTGACTAATGTGAGCTTTCTTTCAAACATCATGCTAATGGAAATGTAATTATTTTGCATTTTCATCTGCATTTTGTCTTGTGGTGTGTTGTTATACTTATTTCTAGTCAAAGTTTAGCAGAAAATTGTCAAAGGCTGTCTGCAGAAATGAGTGTGTGGAATTACAGCAAATAAAGATATGCCTTTAGTGCAATGGCCTGTTTAAAGTTAAAATGATGTGCTGCTGTATGTTATACCATCTTTACTCACATAATTTGCGTACTTTTTTTCTTTAAATTAGGGCTTCAAAAAGGGGGTGCCCAAATCTCCTGGAAATTTTCTGAACACGTCCTAAAAATCCCTACAAAGGTCACAACGTGCAATATATACTATATATGGCCACCTACACAAGGACCCTCTCATCTGGCACCCCTCACTGGCCAACAAAAAAGTTGATTTCAAATATAAAACATACCCCCTCCCACCCCGCCCCGCCCCGCCCCACGTTATGTAGTTCCTCCTAGGATGGCATGGCGGTGCATGCACAGCTCAAAGCAATAAACTTGCAATGATACAATTGCAAAGCCAGCAGAGGGAGGAAAGGAGATAACAGGCTATCAGATAAAGCAGCGCCCTCGCATGCGGCCCAGCTGACTAGCGGCAAACCGAACAGCAAGCAGTTAGTTGTTTTGGGTTTGGGTGCATGCGCAACTGTTCATCCGGGAAAGCGACCGCCAGCACGAGTGAGCCAGTTAAACGGCGCACATTTCGTGCTCTTACCAATCGCACCTTTCGCAACCGCACACGGAGACACAGCCACGCCAATCTTCCCAAGCCTGCCTTGCATGCACTCATTTACATGCTGGTGGTCTGGTGCAGAAGAGAGCGTAAAATATGCTTTTCTTTTTCTTTCAAAAATCCTGGTGAAAAATTAGGGGTACGCAAATTATGCGTAGGTGGAAATTATGCAAGTAAATACAGTACTGGTTTTTGTCGCTGGAGCCTTCATTTTGTTTCATGTGAACTAAACTGTGGCCACCCATCAGCATCTCTTGCTTGTTTAGCTTTTACTAGAAATTTTGGGAAAATTGTGGCACTCACTGGTTATTCTTGATTGCAGCTGATAATAGCAAGGGAACCAGTGCAAAGTGATGCCACAAGCATTTTATTATTGTCCATCTTTGTGCAGTACAGAGTTAGTGAGGTAATTGTTGTTTATAGGTGAAGGTTCCTGGGAAGACGACTAAACTATGCAGGACTGTAGGCTACGTGTTCAGCTTTGCTTTCTTATCCCAAATGCAACACCAAGGTCCCACTCTCTAACCTGATTAGAAGCGATGTAGAGCAGAGATCTGGGTAACGGGGCGCACTGCAGTGCGTCCTAGTGTGGGTGAGGAAAAGGCACAGGAGGGCCACTGGAGCTAGCTCCTCTGGCGCCATTTGCACAAGGAATAGAATACCAAAGAAAGAGTGTCAGGCAGGGCAGTAGGGCCCAGCACCCGATATTGGAAGCCTTTGTGAGCCAAAGTTAGGCACATCCATCGGTGCGCTGAGAAAATTTCATGGCGAAACTATATATCTTTCATAAACAGTCATAAAAAAAAAATGTGGGAGCAAGTCCGTAAACTGAATGGCATTTACTCCCCATTCACAATCCCTTAGGCACACAAATAGTTTCTAGTTCCTCACACTACACACATTAATTTTTAAAGTACAAAAGCACAGCTGAAAATCAGACTTCAGAAGTGGCTGTTCAAACGAGCCTTATAACAACTTAATTACTCTTCAAGAAATCCATAAAGTTCTGTCGGCTGGTAAACAGACAGCACCTGGCCCCGATGAAATGCATTACGAAATGCTGGCCCACCTCTCCGAAGTTGCCATAGAGGCTGTTTTACAATTCTTCAACAAAATATGTAAATTGGAAAAATTACCGAAAACTTGGAAAAAAGCAGAATCCACCAACCTATCCTGGTAGTTATAGACCGATAGCACTCATGAGCTGTCTCGCAAAATGTTTCGAAAGTGCGTTGAATATGAGGTTAATGTTTGTCATTGAATCCCGTTGACTTCTTGACATCCACCAATGTGGATTCAAGAAAGCGTGTTCAACAACTGAGCGTCTCGTCCGCCGAAAACAGTATGAGAAGCATTTACACACAAATAACTCTTGTCTAGCAGTTTTCTTTGATTGATATGTAGAAGGCTTAAGATACTACCTGGAGGTTTGGGATTCTCCGCGACCTAGCAGACCTAGGTATCCGTGGAAGAATGCTCAACTAGCTCCTTGGAAGATTTTTTGTCTGAATGTTCATTTCATCTACACCTTGTACACCTTGGTTCAACTGTCTCGAGGAACTTCATTCAGGAAAATTGGGTGCAGCAGGGATGTATTTTAAGGACTACGCTTTTTGTCGTGAAAATGAATTCCATCGTCAAAATAATTCCAAACTCCATCATGTATTTCGTATATGTTGATGACCTTAAATTGCATGCATATTCTCCAGCTTATACCTTAAAATTGCATGCATATTCTCCAGCTTATCAACGTGTGAGAGACAGATACAACTCACATTGAACAAACTAGTGATTTTGGCAGATAAAAATGCATTTAAGTTTTCCCGCAAAAACAGTTGCCATACTTTTCTCACTCAAAAGAGGCTTGCAGATTGATCCCACCCTGCACCTAAATGAAATTATACTTCCAGAAACAAGGTATAGCATTCGACAAAAAACTCGACACTCATTCCTCCGGCATATAAACACGCTGAAAAAGAAAGCCTCACAATCTCTGAACATACCGTATTTACTCGCGTAATGAAACAACTTTTTTTTCCAGAAAAGTTGACACCAGTTTGGGGGGAGGGTTCATTACGCGGGAAAAAAAAGTTTCAACAGATTTTTTTGGAAGGGTTGATATTTCATATCATACCTCCGTCCACCTTCCATCATCAATCATCAACAAACGCGCGTGGTCGGACACATTCGTGCGGCTGGTGTTTAGTTTAGCATCGTTCACTTTGACGCAATTTTGCGGCAGCTGGTGACGCCAGCGTGCATGGAGATAACAGGAACATTCCGAACACCAGCCCTGCAGTGCAGGTCAGGCGGGCATTTTACCCCAGGTTAAAAAGACACAGGACGGTGACGAGCGCGTAAAGCGAGTGACTTAGCTTACAGCATACAACGTCTTAGCGGTCTGCCAAGTTCGCCAAGCGTGCTGCCGCTTTCCCCTGTCCCTGCCAGAGCTCTCCTCAAAAGATAAACAAGTGGTGGTGTTATCAGCGCCCCCCCCCCCCCCCCCCCCCCCCCGCCCTTCCTTCTGGTGGGAGCTCTTCTGAAAAGATAAACAAACAAATTATGTTATGGGGGGGGCAGCATCTTGCTGCACTGCCAAGGTAGGTCTGAGCTGGGATGGCGCGAAAACTGAGGAACCAGCTACAAAAGGCTAAAGGTGAAAAAAAAAAAAAAATTCTGACCGAAAAAAGGGGAGGGAGTCGGTTCATTACACGAGTAAATACCGTAATTGAAGTGCTCTCAAGGAAGCATTGGGAGTCTGATAGAGCATGCCTTCGGCACAATCATGGCTCTCTGGTATGTTCATCCTTAGATTATGGATGCTTTGTGTACAGTTCAGCAAGACCATCATACCAAAAAAAAATTGGATCCAGTGAATAACTCAGGCCTGCGCTCCTCTAGTGTAGTGCATACAGACCATCTCCCATAGTCAGCCTCTATGTAGAAACGAATGAGCCCCTGCTTGAAGTTAGAAGAACCGCTCTGACTTGTGCATATATCCTTAAAATAAAATCTCTTCCAAAACATACCTGCTATCCAGTTGTAACGAAGTGTATTTCTAGAATAATATTCAAAAACAAACCTCAAGCTACCAGGCCACTGCTGTTGCAATTTGACGAGATGTGCCAGATGGATGGATGGAAAAACTTTATTTTCATCAGTATGCATGTGCGGACGATACCGTGCTAGATGGCCATCAGCCCATGGCTGACAGCTACCTGAGTGGCCCACTCCACAGCCCGGGTCTGGACGACCGGGTCTGAGCTGGCCAACACGGCCTCCCACTGCTCGAGAGAAGGATCACGCATAATATCCACCGGTAGCGGCGTTATGCTACAGCTCCATAATATGTGGTCATAGGTTGCCAGTTCCTGACACCATTTGCATTCCGGCTGAACGTCCGGGTAGGGGTAGGTTCTGTTTAACACATATGGGTTATAGAAAGATCTCGTCTGCAATCTTCGCCAGGCACATTCCTGTGCCTTCACCAATTGCTTGTCTGGGGGCGGGTAAAATCTCCGCTCAAGCTTGTAATGGTTAGTAATGTCGTGAAAGGTCACCAGACCATCTCTCATGGACCTCACCAGAACGTCTGGCTCACCTGCTCGGCTGACGAAACCTCGAGCATTCATGGGAGCCGCCTCGTTCCCAGGGTTCCCAGAGTATGTCGGTACCCAGGCAATTGCCACGTCCGTAGTTCCTCGCCCCGTAGCCCAATTTAGCAATCGTGTCGCTGTGACAGATAATCTGCTCCTCACCAAATTTTGGATGGCTGTCTTAGAGTCGCTAAAAATCAGGTGAGCTTTAGTATTAGCTATAGCTAGCGCTATCACCGCCTCCTCTGCAGTTTCTGAGGAGCAGGTTTTGACTGATCGAGAGGTGACCAAGCGTCCCGGCCCGTCCACCACTGCAACTGCAAATGCGTCCTTGTCCTTATACTCGGCGACATCTACGTAGACTGCCCCATTGTACTTCCCGTACTTAGCATGTAAAGCTCTGGCTCTTGCCTTCCTGTAGTCCTCGTGATGTATCAGATGCATATTTTTGGGCAAAGGTTTTATGTACAAGCCCTTGTGCATTTCTCACTTACCTAAATTTTCATGTCCCCAGCTGGAGCATCAACTCCAATGCCGATCCTCTCCAATATGTCCCTTCCTCCTCTCGTTTTTGAAAGTCTACTGAGTTGCATCACCAAGTGTGCCTCCCGCAGTTCTTCCAGGGTGTTGTGCACCCCTAATCCCAGCAGCCTTTCGGTAGACGCATTGTTAGGCAACCCAAGGGCCGCCTTATACGCCTGCCTTATCATAGCCTCCACCTTGCCTTTCTCTGTCGCGTCCATCGTCATATAAGGCATCGCATACGCTATTCTACTGAGCACAAATGCCTGTACCAGCTTACCCAAGTCCTTTTCCTTGACACCTCGCTTACAGTTGGCAATTCTCCTGATTAGCCTCATGGTAACATTGACCGTATTTTTAAGCCTTTCCGAGGCGTCCCTATTCTTCCTGTTAGTCTGCAGATACATACCCAGGGTCCTGATCGTTTGGACCTCAGCGACCGGTGCACCCCCCACTTTCACCTGTGCCGGAATCTCGGCGTACTGGACACATTACCTGGTGTTGCACAAAGAAGAGATCTACTACCTCCATGGTAGAATTTCCCTGCAATAAGCAATTTCACTATTACACAGTTCCGTAAAAAACAAACTCCACAACAACATATCGTACAAAAATTCTTTGCACTCGAGGAAAAATACGGTGGCTTCACGGATTTTTATACTGATGGTTCGAAGACTGATATTTTTGTTGGAAATGCAGTGGTACGAGGGAATTGGGAGAAAACAGTACGACTGGTACGAGGGAATTGGGAGAAAACAGTATGACTTCCACAGTGTGCATCCATCTTCACTGCCAGATGTTATGCCATCTGTGTAGCCATAAAAAAAATAGTAAACAAGAGCCTTGCAAACAGTATCATTTTTGCAGACTCACGAAGTGTGCTCTCAGCTCTTCACCCTTGAAACGCAATCACTCTGTTACTTGGTCACATTATACACAACATAACAGCAGCAACAGCTCAAGGGCAAAACATAAAAACTCTGCTGGGTCCCATGTCATGTTGGAATAAAAGGCAATGGAAAAGCAGATTTGTGCACTTCTCAAGTTGTGGGAAGCAAATAAAGAAAGTAGATATGCCCTTTAGAGAGAGAGAGAGAGAGAGACGGAAAGGCAGGGAGGTTAACTAGGCAGCGCCCAGTATGCTACCCTGCACGTGGGAAGGGGAATGGAGGGAGAGATAGAAAGGGGAGAGAACAAAGAGAGATGCTCACTTTTGCACATGCCCGTTGGCCGTTACTTGCAGGGTACACAGGGCACACACGGATAGTTCACAACCTTGCACTCAGTCCTGAGTCTTTCGAGAACTTTAAAAGTGCCTTCAAAGCTGTCCTCTGCGATGAAGGCTTACTCCAAGGACCCAGAATCTTGGCTTCAGTGAGGGGCCGAGGATCTAAACGGCGGAGTGTTGCAGCGAGGAGTGCACGGTCACGCTGAAACTGAGGGCAATTACAAAGAAGGTGTTCTATAGTTTCGTCGCACCCACAGATCTCACACGCAGGAGAGTCTGCCATTGCCCTTTAAATATGCCCTTTAAAGATTGTATGAACTTAGCACATTGTAAATTAAGAAATAAATGGCAGTCTGTTGGAACAATGAAGTAAATAACAAACGATACTTGGTAAAGCCAGCTTCAATTGAATGTAAGTTTTGCACCCACTAGGAGCTTTTCAGGGAAGTGATTATGTGCTGTCTTCATATAAGACACACACACCTCACATATAACTTCGTACTGACAAAACAAGACAAACCCCTATGTGAATTATGCAGAGATGCGCTAACACTAAGCCATGTTTTATGTTCATGCCGAAAACTGGAAACACTTAAAAAAAAGGCATCTTGCAGTGTTTTACAATGATCACATACCATTCCGTCCAACGCTGCTCTTAGGTGAAAATGGTCTTGTTGATTTTTCCTGTATTTTTTGGCTTTGAAAATAAGCAAATGTTTTAAACACGATATAGTTTGGAAAAACAATGAAATAAATTAGCAGACGTTTTTAACCTTTTGTTCATTGCATGATAGCCTTAGTTATTTATGTGTCTTCTGTTAGTTATGTTAGTTGCTTTTTTGAAAGCTCTGCATGAACCCTACATATATTATAAATAATTTTCATAAATCACTGCTCGCAATATCTCGCAACCGGTTAAGGTGGCACCTCACCGCCGCTTCCCCCACCTTGATGATGTCGGTGTGCAGTCTGGGTGGGCCTTTAAAAATTATTTATTAATCATGGGGTCCGCGCGGAGCCTTAAAATTTGCCTCGAATACCCGCAAAGACCACCTCTACAGATCTGTTGCGCTAGAATATGCCCATTGAAATGATTTCAGGGTCCCTTTAATGTGCGCAACCTCCTGCGCTGATTTACCTTTCTTTGCTTTCTGTACTCCATTCAACTCTTCCAGTGCCTTCTCTTTCTCAGTGGCCCGCACCGCCTCTTTTTCTATATCCGTAGCCACGTTCTCCTTTGAACTTTCTCATCTTGGTTCTGAATGTTCTGGTGTATTCTGAAGTATTATTAGATGTCTCTCATGGAATATCAGTGATTCTTTGTTCTCAGTTTGAGGAATTTATAATTTTCTGCCGCAGAAGGTTAGGGACCTTAGGCATTACCACTTTTAAATAGGCCAAGTGGTCTCTGCTGGATGGCAAGGCCTAGCTACATGTAGACGGAGGAGGGGACCAAAAGGTTTTCATGCAGCACATCCATCAGGCGACACATGTAATACGTATTGATATTTTCTGCCTTTTTTTTTTCAGGCCTTGATTGAAGTTAGCCAGAAGCAGTCTCAAAGCAAAGATAAGAACAAGCATGTGGGTACCACCACACCCAATGGCATCTACAGTTCTAAAGCAGACAAGTGAGTTTATAAAAGCCTTCCTGCAGGGCTCTTGTGCACTGTCAAGAACTTTATGTGCAGTTGCAGCCAGAATAACATAGAGCACGCTTCACTTTTTCGACTGTTGTCATGTGTTACATAGGGAAAGTAGGAAGGTTTCTTCCGTTTGTGCACAAGCATAGCCATTCGCCAGCATATGTGTTAAATAGCACCCAAGTTTTTTGTAGGTAAGGCATGAGAGGACTTGTTCGCAGAAGCATGCTCCATATTATTATGGCTGCGGCTGGACCTTTGTTGATGGTCGCTAGTGATTCTGCATCATAATATTTTCTGGTTAACCCATTTTCTCATGTCCTCGCAAGAACACCATTTTAAGTGCCCTCACATGCTATGATGCGAGATCATTTTAAGAATTATAGTTATGCTTGATTAATCCTGCATTCATTA
This sequence comes from Amblyomma americanum, assembly GCF_052857255.1. Classification (NCBI taxonomy): domain Eukaryota; kingdom Metazoa; phylum Arthropoda; class Arachnida; order Ixodida; family Ixodidae; genus Amblyomma; species Amblyomma americanum. The sequence continues at coordinate 249,744,741 of NC_135497.1, forward strand.
GATGAAATGGCTCATGCATACCAGCTTGAAATTATGGGTATACTTCTCTATTTCAACTCATTTTCGGAACTCGCAAACTTTATGCAACTTTGATTGACACAGTTACGCAAAAAACACACGGAGGAGTGAAGGCAACAGACAAGCGCTGTTCTGTTGTCTTCGCTTGTCCATATGTTTTCTGTGCTTTTATGCCAGTCATGATTTACCTACTATCCCAGACCCACACCTTGCTAAGCTTTATGTAACTCTGCACAGGATATTTATTTGCTTTTCTGTCGGCATTCCTTCTGTTTTTAAAGGGTGGTCATGCAGAAAAGCTTCACATGAAAACAGAAGTGAAGCTTAGTCACTGACAGTGTATAATGTTCACGTAAAATCTATGCTGTTGGTGTTTGGTAATACAGTTGAACCTTTTTAGAACAGACAGCAGAGAGCAGATTTTGGCTCTTATATGAGAGGTCCGTTGTAAGCAAGACTCCAAGCTTTCATCGTTTGCAGATGTGCTGCTACTTTGATCTTGCCGCCTTGTGAAAGACTTTCACAAAAAAGGCTACAAGCGTGTTGAACTAGTTCATTATCTGCAAGAGTAGCGGTGTAATTTTATCGGCTTGGCTAGTGGCGTTCCTGAGAACAGTTCATGACTTCCACTGCACCGCAGCTGCAGATATGTTGCCAAACATTTGTATGCCAATTTGCTGCAGAAAAGTACAGTTAGCCCACGGTAAGTAAAAGTTGCAAAATCGGAGAAATATTTCGGTAAATAGTGCTTCGAGATAAGCCAAGTACCAAAAATTCCAACATACTGATGGTGATTTGCAAAAATTTCAGTCTTTTCTGTGGAGTTATTTTGCAGAGCAGACTTCTTTACACAAACTGGGCACTTAATTATCGAAAAAGGAACCCTGTAAAGCGGCACAGCCGCTCATTAAACAGTGAACTATGAAGAGTGCTCGTGCTTCGAGTGCACAATTGCATTGATAACGCATCCGCGGCCGCCACTATGTGAGAAGGAGGGAGATGGTGGGGGCTTGAAAGCCCATGTCTTCTTGCATGTCCCTCCCTAGGTTTGCCAGTGTTGCCTCGGGAAACAGATTCTCCACATCTCCTGCCATTTATCCAAGCTACTAGGCCAGTAGCAGAGGCAATGCTCATCAGCTAAGAACGCAGCGCCGAAATCATACTTTACAGAATGGTGGCAAGGACGGCATTGCGCCGGGCTAGGATGTGTTTGCTTGTTAATTGTGGCACAACATGCAAGCTGCAAGCTGGCAGTCCTTTTCTTTTTTAATTTCTTGGTCGCAGGAGCACCACGAGCAGGAAAACCTGCTGTGCGAGGCGCAACATGTTAACTCCCTCCGTTATGTGCTTCTGTCACTCATGCTCGTATCCCTGTTAGTAGGTTGGAAGCTCTTTACGCAACAGTTGCATTTGAGAAGACTCTCCGATGTTTTGCAGTTATCGGGCCTGCTCTGTACTAGTTGCAGCTTTAACATCATATCACTGATCATGTCTTGCCTTCTTTCTCAAGCATGGACGCTGTGTGGTTTGCAAGTGATGGCAGCCCATTTGCGGAGTTGGAAGGAACTCCTACAATTTAATATGTCTGTTATAAGCAAGACAGTAGACAAAATTTGAAGGTAATTTATCCTTTATTACCGGATGTCTTCTATATCTGGCGTCTGTTAGAAAAGAGGTCCACTTAAATGGGAGAAATGGGGCGGCCAACCAAGTAGGCGAAAAATGTTTCTTAGTCCCAATTGTCCATTTCAGTTGTGTGTCTTATAACGGGGTTCAACCCACCCTCACACATTTTCAATGAGAGGCAAGCATTGCAGTCACCACCATTGCAAATGCATAGACTGCTATGCACTATGACAGCTTGCCTCATGGCCTTGAGGTCATTGCTTAAATCTATTTACAATTTCTTTTTTACATAATCAGTATTCCCAATTCTGTGTCTAGTTTTGTTTCTGTTTCAATATTTTCACTTAATTGCTGTCATTGCATCTTGTTAGCAAAGCCCTCAAGTAACAGATAGTTATGCACGGTGAACACTGCAACCTTATGTTTTCGTTATGATTTTGTTCATGTTTTGCACATACTGACATTGTTGTATATTAGCTGACTTACCATGTTCATTGCCACAAAGTGTGCCTGTGTCACGTGCATGCATTGTATCGGAAAACAAAAGTGCAGTTTGCAAGATGAGACATTATCACCATCAGTAATTGGTGTGCCAATGCTGTGCCTATCAATAGCCATGCTGACATGTGTGCCACAATATACATGCAGTCTAGTGGACAGATAAAGTATGCATTGTGGAAGCTTTTCTTCTACCTTGATTAAATTAGTTTTCTACCACGTAATGACCTATAGTTTATGGCTAGGCATACTGCTACAGCTCACAGCTTATTCCCTGTCATTGGTGTAATTTGGTACTCATTTTAAAAAAAGCATATTGAAATATAACAGCAAAATGTTTTCCACTCGTAGTCATGAAGGTAGGTTGTGGGGTTATAAACAATCTGCATAAAGCTGAGCTTTGAAAGTTTTTGCTTTTCCAGTAACTAAAGTGGGTCTGTAATTTTTTGTTACCATAGCTTCTCATGGGCCATAAATGTTATTTATACTGGGAGTCTTCCATTTGTTGTGTGTGATCCTTTTTTTTTTTGCGTGCTCGTCATTCTGCACTGTTAAACTAGTGTTAACCCCTTTTGGCCTTTTTTTTTCATTTTATTTTGTATTAATAGTTATTTTGTTTATTTTTTCTAATAGTAATAGTGATGATATTCTATTATTTTATTGTGTTTTTACTGAATTATGCATTAGTAATGAAGGCCTCAGCTTAGAACTGGTTCTGTATTGCATCTTTTTTGAGGAATTCAGATTGCTGATGTGTTTTTGAATTGAGGACAGCAGTAATTTTGCGCCCCTCCCTCTCTGCATTTCTCTCCACCTATTGCTTTCTTGTCTTGGGTTTCTTCCCCCCCTTCCACCTGCCATCTAATATTCAGGGGCGTGCCCTAAGCTAGGCATTTATGGTGTGGCTGGCATTCTTCTTTTGATTTTTTTTTTCTTAATAAACTGCTTTACTTTAGTTGAAGAGGTGCTCTATAAGGATGGAACATTAATAATCAGGCCACACAGGCATGTGTTGTAACTGCATAATGCCTCAAATTCACTAATGTCATCATTTTTGGAGCCAGTGCCACACACACATTTAATGTTTTTAGATGTCATGACAGTGACAACACAGAGAAACTTGTTTGTTTTTATCGAAATGTGTAACCTATAGAAATGTGGTGTAACAGCTGTAAACAAGTTCACTACAAATACAGTGTAATATAAAAGACATTTTGTGGTTGTTAACATGAACTTAAGTCAGCAAACAACTCAAGGTTGCTAACTCTAGAGGGATTGTCCTTGTTTTAGAAAGCATTCTTCGATCTATGTGGTCGATGTCCGTAAAAATGTATTCGTCCTTTCTTCTTGTCAATGTTTTGCACCACTTGATGGCTTGCAGGAAAGCCAGGAACTTGACTGTCGTTGATTGGGTATTTACAAACAACTGTGTACAGCAATACGTTAGTAACAGCATTGGACCTCTCTGGACGCCCTGTGAACCCACTTCATGGCTGCTCAAGGACACTGTCCACGTGCCTGACTCCAGACAAGAACAGAATCACAGTGGTGCGATTAGCGCCCCTCTTCGCACATAAAAGTAAAATACACAAACTAGATCTTCAGCCTTACATCACTGTGACATCATTTTTTAGCTTTTGTATTCTTCCAAACTGATGTCATCATTTTTCGCTCTTCGTCATACACTTTGCATGGGGATTACATAACACCATGTATGCTTGATGCAAATAGTGACCTTAGCGTGATGCCCCTCCGTGTGGGCCGGATGCGTACTGCCAGTTGTAGGTATCCAACACCTTTGATGTGCAGCACAGCTCTTCCATTGTTCACACAGGTCACTATAACCGAAGCTAATTGTAAAAGCACCTAACCTTACCTTGAAATTACCTTATTTTCACTGCATGTTATGGATCTGTTAATTGGCAGAAGTATGTTTCATGGAAAATAATGGCACCATCTAACAAGAGCGCTGCAGGCAATTGTGCACATTACATGCAGTGGTGAGGTGCAGCAAACTCAGTAGCTGGCAGATGGCATTAAGGCTACCTCTATTAAATTTGTGTCTGTAACACAGTGTAAGCATCATTGAAATGTGTGTAGGAGGGGCATAAAGGCTGTTTGACGTGGTGAAACTTCACCGACAAAAATCTGGAGCTGTTGCTTGAGTGGTTGCATGCCTGAGGGATTGTTTGAATGATTGATTTCGGGCTGTAAAACACTCATTTGCACTGCACACATGAGCCATGGTACATGTACAGTTGCGGCCAATTCACTGAAAACGGTTTATTAGATGAAATGACTTGCTTTTATTAAAACAAAATGATCAGTTATGCGGGCTATGCACTACCTAAACTGCCTTATTAATACTGAAAGTATGAAGGTCCACAAAACGCATGCTGCAGCAACACCCACCAATAAAGCCACAGCCAGTGGTGCACCCTATGTTGATAGCTCACGGCCTTCCCGCACTTGTCATGTAATGCACCGCCACGAATTTCTCATTGGTTTAGGCTAAAGCAATTGCAATGATTGCAACAACTACATGACACTGTGACCAACTTGTTGGAATCTTGTCATCGGGCAGTTGTGACTAGAGTGGCGGCCATTCCACTTGGAGTGCAACAGAAATTGAATACAGCGGAATCTCGGTGGTACGAACACGGTTGATACGAATTTCGCGATGATATGAATATGTAAAATTCCCCGGCCGGAGTGCACTGTGCACAACGTGCGAAATTTCTAATGTTCCGAACTGTCTCCCAAGCCACATCGGATGATACGAACATGCGAGCCGCAATCGCACCCTTGAGCACTAAGCACTGCCCTCACATTGCCGAAATTGCGCGGTACGCAGCCCTTACATCGCCGATATTGTGACCGCTAATTGCGCAGTACGCACCGCGAGTAGCGGTGCGCGACCCTCACATCGCTGAAATCGCAATCGCTAATCGCGCAGCACGCACCACAAGCAGCGAGTGGCGGTGCGCGGCCCTCACATCGCTGAAATCACGATCACTAATCGCGCGGTACACACCGCGAGCAGCATGGCCGCACGGCTGCGAATAAATCCCATCAGCCATAAACAGACCTGCGTGCATGCGTTTTCTAAGCTTCTGCATATGAATTTTGTTTGTTTGGATGATACAAAATTTCGGATGATACGAATTTTTTCGCGACCCCGTGAGATTCGTATCACCATGATTCTACTGTAATTGCTGCTGTAAATCGCATCATGTGAAACAGCCTGTACAACACTCATTCTTACTGCACACAGATTGCTCAAAATAATTTTTCCATCTTGTAAAAATTTGTTCTGCCTTGCATGAAATGGATGCTTTAACAAATTGGAAACAAAGCCTCTGCAGCTTCTTTCATAAAGGACTATAGACATCAAATTTTTGCTTGCGTGTTTTCTTCTTTCAAACGATGTGTTAGACATTCGTTTACATGGAGCATCCTGTGGTATTCGTGTACAACTGCTAAATAATTTATAATCAAATTCCTTCTTGATGCTGTTTCGAATTAATCCGTTGAACGATGACTGTGATACATAGTTGGTGTTTAGGTCACATGGGGCATAAAAATACGGCTATATAATTGATGACAGGTCATTTTTTGTCATTCCAGGTATTGGAAGAGGCTGGATTAAATGTCGTAGTGAATTAAAACTACATATCAACAATTATATTACACTTTTTCTAGTGGATCACGTGACCAAAACATCAACTTGACGTCACAGTCGTGGATGAAACCGAAACAGCATGAGAGAAGAAATTTAATTATAAATTATGTAGCATTTGTAGGTAAATATCAGCTGGTAATCCACTTATTCTAATGTCTATCACATTGTTTGACAGAAGAAAACGCATAATAAAATTAGGTGTCTATAGTCCTTTAAGCTTTTGAGCGCAGGAGCAAGGAAAGAACCCAGTAATTTTTAAATTCTGTAACGGCCATTTTTGTAAATATCACTTGCATTGTGCAGGGATTGGCACAAGGAGCAGAACCTAATGTATTTAAAGGAATTTGTGTTTGGGCATACTTCTTGTTAGGGCTGTTATGGTGTTACTTGTAAGTACACTGAGAAGTATCAGAGATTGGAGCAAGCATGTCTCTTTCAGGTTTCATTCACAATAGTTGAATGACCACCTTTCTATGAACAATTTATGACTCCTGGTTAGCTTTTGATGGAAATTGCTTGTTGTTGTTATTGCTAGGGGTGTGGGATAGCACTTTTTTCCAAACTGAATTGAATACAAATCGAATGTTTTTACGATTATTTGCTACTTGTGCAAATATTCATACAAAATGCGCAGTTGTGTAAAATAGCGAAGCACTAGTGGTGGTGACTCAACACTAATCTCCTCTAAGGGTCAACACAGTCAATATATAACTCTTATAACTGGCAAGTTATATACGTATAGGAAAATAACCTTTTGCTATTGATGGCAAAAAAGAATAAACTAGTACCATATCTCAGTACATGAGACTGGTGAGAGCTACATGTGAGCCATTGGGCTCCGAGATTGGGCACCAAAGCAGGATTTGCCAACTTTAGCCATTTTTGCGTCAAGTCTTGGAGGCCATGTATAGGCATTATGAACATCGCCACACGAATGAACTGCTTCGCGACACTAGACCCTACAGTGGACCTTATTCGAACTTTGTGCCAGTTATTTTAAATGTATTTGAGAACTGTGTAACATATTCAATCCATTTGAAATAATTTTGAGCTGCACTGTTTGATTTGTTTGACAAATCAAATAGAAGGATATTAAACTCGCTGTTCTAAATTTTCTAATACTCACAGAGCCCTGGTAATTGGTTTCAAGTGGAACTTGATGTATCTATTTGAATGCTTTGAGTATGTGGCATTGGAGAGAACATGCTAGCGGAAAATTACGAGCAGCGATGAATGATATTTCACTCCAGTGAGACACTGTGTTGTCTTGGATCCCACAAAAGCAAAAGTATCATCTTAGACTACAATTTCCAAGTACAAAAAAAATTGCATAAGGAGAAGGTAATAAGATGGTGAAAAGCTGAAATGCAGGGTTTGAGTAGCACTAGGATTGCACTATGTGAAATGGGAATGATAGTGAATGGCCTTAAAATAACCCCAGTGAACAACACACGTGTGTGTGCCACATGCTGGTTGACAGCAACAGCCACCGCAACTCTCTGCCGGAGCTGCCCCTGACCCCTCGTGAGCGGCAGATCCTGGAGTCCACGCGAATACCTGACAACGGGACCACAGTGGTGGCATCGGCAGCCCCTGCCAAAGGCCCTCTCTGCCACTCGGCTTCCTCCGACAGCATTCTGAGCTCGGCCCTGCGGCCAGACTTTCCACCCCCCAAGCCGCCCCTCCCGCACTTAACACCACCCAGGTAGGGGGCCCTGCATGCTGGCTTGCTTTCATGCACCTCTTTTTCTCCGCTTGGGGCCAAGAGCTGTGCTTTTGCAATTTTTTTCTCACCTAGCTCACCTGTGTCCATTAAACTGAGTGGCAATCTCAGAATAATAACCTGGGAGACTTGTGAGAAATGAAATATGTAATTTCAGTTAGATTATTTGGATCAAAGGCTGATAGGAGGGAGGCATGGAACTGTTATTACGCAGCTGTCACCTTTCCCTCCAGCTATGCCTCCCTGTGTGTGCAGATATCCAAGAGACAAAATTTGCTGCTTGATATAGTTTTCAGCAATATTTATCTTTGGTTATTAATTGCAATGAGACAGTTCCCCTTGAAGTTTTAATTTCTGGAAGCAGCATGCCTTCTGTACTTGTTCCAGGCTGAGGTGTCATGTCAAATTTTTAAGGCTTGCCTTCCACAATTGTCTGCGTATTCAGTGGACATGTAACTTCAGTGTATTGTGTGCAGTGAACTTTTTTTAATTTTGTACATTCCTAAAAAAATGTCAATGGTTGCACTATTTTGACATTGCTTTCTTACACAGTGGAGATTAAATTAAGCAGCAGCACTTAGATTAATAGTTGACATGAAGTTAGTGGACTGGTGGACTGAATTTTTTAAAGTCAAGGATAATCAATAGGTGTAGCAGTAGCCTGAGGATCCAGTGTTTTTTGTGATTGGAGACAGTGCAATTAAGCTTAGCAGTCCCGAAAACGTTAATAATGGTCATGCTTTTGGTATTCATGCCTCATAGAGGAGTTTTCCAGCAGTGCAAAGCAGTGTATCGTTTAGCATATTCATATTACATATGATTTAGTTGTTTTTTTTTTTGCAAGACAGTTGTGCTTTCAAATATGTGGAGCCCGCAAGAAAAGGGTGCAGAGCATGGGCACTGTGCAAAACCAAAATTTTTTCGCACCCTTGTCTTTTTGCAAACTGCCTTGGAATACTGCTTGCAGCAGGCATACACACAATATCTGTTGCAGAAAAATGCACACTACATAATTCAGTGGAGGCTACAGGGGTATTCACTTTTGTCGTGGCTCCCAGGTTCCATAAGTTGATGCACCTGACAATGCATTAATCACAGATTTTCAACACACATCAGGGAGCATAATGTTCACATTTTATGCTTTTGTGCATGGCACCTACAAATGGTGCATGGGTTCCTAACAATGTTTGTATATTGATTCACATATTTTCATTTGCTCTCAATTTTTTGCTGCAGCCATTTCAGCAGCTGCTATGCATGCATTATATAATGTGAGCATGTTTTAATCAATCCATAATCACTCTTTCACATTTTCTCTTTACATTTGCACTTGCCTTGCATTTTGTTTCTGAATGTGTTGCTTGCTTTTTTACTAATTGTGTTCCCTACTAAAACCTACTAACCTCAAGCTTCTATTAGTTCAGTGCACTGATGGTGCTATCACTACTGAATTTCTAGGTAGTAAGCAACATGTATTAAAAAAATGATGTATTTTAGTTTTCCTGGCTGCTCATACAGATCAATCTTTGTGTCACGTTATCCAGTAAGCCAAACATGTGTCTACTTTATATATATATATATAGTGTTCCAAGCTGCAATTTTTATAGGTGCACCTGAACTTCAGGTGTTTTTGTGCATATTGAGGAAAACTGCAGATGGAAAGCCAGGGATCACAAGGTTACTAAGGCCTCGCTATGCTATCCACTTAAACTGCATGTAATTTGGACCATAAGGAATGGAGAGTATTGTTACAGTCTTGTGATATTAGCCATTTCTTACAGTTGGATTAATGTTCTTCAGGTGTGAAAGATACCAGCATGCTTGAGAGCATGTGTAGTTATGAGTGTCATTAGCAAATAATGTCTTATTTCCTGAAAGCATGTGTAACTTATGCCATATGCTCCTATCATTCTGGAAGGTAATGCAAGGTTTGCCCAGCATTAATTAATGCCTGCTGTTACTAGAGAAGCTAGAACACTGTTTGGATGTTGCAACATTGTGCAGATTATGCACTTGTTGACTTAATTTATTAGTGCAGGAAATCATACTACATTTTATATTACCTTCTAATGAAGTAGAATGGTATAAATGCTGTGTTATCACTATGCATTTAATATCCAAACCTTATATGCTCACAGGACTCCTGTTTGGTAAGGTTTTGTGTAGATGTTGTACTCTAAGTTGCTTGCTGACCAGCTATAATATCTTTAAGCCTATTAAGTAGATTTTTTTTTTATTTATATTCTCAGTTTTATCCTTTGTACAGTCTATTTACGTTATGTTATATTCGTGTGGCCATGGCTCAGCACACACAGTGCTAATTATGGTTTTACTGAATTCATTAGACAAGGAGTTAATGTATTGGTACTGGAGCAGACACTGCAAGATCAGGACGTCGTCTTAGCTCAAAAGTCATTAAGCCTACAATAATGCAAACATGGTTTGTGGGCTTTTCATGATGAACTACAGGAAAAGTGTATAAGGACAAGGAACTAGTAACTTAGGCATGTGTTTTTAATCTCTAATTGTCTTCACAGCTGTAAAAAATTGCTCACAAAAGTTACCACAGTTTGAGAATGTTCTCACCTTTCAATTTTTTCTTGTGTTCTTGTATGGCACATCATAATTAGTGATGTTTCCCCATATTGCATTTTCTAAACTGGACAGCTGAGGACCTACAGGTGCATCAGATAACCTTCTACTACTCTAAAATTGCTTTGTTATTTAGTTTCTCAAACCACTGTACTTGTTTTCTTAGCTGTGATTCTGTTTGCTTGTTTTTTGTTTGTTTTTTACACTGCTTTACCACAGAAGGCTGCAGCTTTTAAAAACTCATTCTCCCTAAAATTGTCCTTTGAGATCACGTGCACTTGCCTTAGTGCACCCTTTAAAAGCGATAGCCTTAAGGCTCCCTCCCGTTCAGCGGAAAAGGCAGCATCGTCGTTGTGTCAAGAAACCCATGTCATATCCTCTTTACTTGATGTGCCATGGTATTGCCTGCATACGGCAGCCACTAGAAAACCTCCACAATCTGGTATATGCCGCTGCCTCAACAGATTGGCACGCGAGCAGTATAAAGTTTTCTCAGTGCGGAATCTGTGCCTAGGTGGAGCGCTCCATTGCCACCATGTGATTGTGTGTGTAGTGCAGGGAGTACTGATCAGTATGTGTGTATAAAGCATTATGTATGTAAGCTGCAGTGTGGAAGAGTTCAAAGACAAGAAGCGGAAACTGTGTTGTGATAAGTGTGTGGATGTGAACAAAGGACAGTGACTGTGTGTGAACAGAACGCTATCGCTTTATACTCTTAAAGGCGGAACCTAAGTGTTCCCCTGAATTTTAATATCATGCAAGATGAGTTATACAATACTAGCACTGTTGAATTAGGAATTAGGAGAGGAGACGAAAGGAAAGAAGTACATAGAAGTTTTTGTTTGTTCCTTTGAACAATCATGTTTTTTTTGCTAGAAGCTGCCTTGATTTGGCTTTTTTTTTTTTAATATTGCCTGCATGTTGTGACGACAAGAAACAATAAAGCATCTCAGTTTAAGTCTGCTGTTTGAGCAGGGAATATAGTAGAGTAGTGTCTTGTGAAAATGTGCATTTATGCAGTTTCATGTATCGCAGGGCTTTCAATGAATGGGTAGATGTAGAACGAGTTAGTCTTTCTGTGAAGATTGGTTTTGATGAGCCATGATAACGATGCATGCATTCAAATCGTGGTAACACCATTGTTGTCTATATTTTTGTGTTAAGGCTTGGAAAATATTTTCACTAAGTATCCTGTTTGGGCTTTTGTCCTTGATATGACCTTAGCGCATGCATGTTTTTACAATGCGCATGATGCACAAAATGCATGGTGATGAATTCATTCTAATTTTTTATGAAGTGTTGTATAAATCATTTTTTGTTTAGTGCTTTAGTTACAATTTTACCTTTATCGTGGGTTATGCAGCCATTTTATGTTATTTTTGGCCTTTTTAGAATGTTTAGAGACTGTGATGGATTGTAAAGTGTGTGCATGTGAAAGTGTGTAGGAAAGCTGATCTTTTGTCACTGCACTTTTCACTCTAGTTTGGTTTCTTGTATGACACATGGAAGGGTCTCAAATACTCTTCACTGTACAAGAACCAGCACTGCACATGCCTTACACACACTGCTTTCGGGCATCAGAATTATAGCTTCTCAGCTAAAATACCATGACGTCTGTGACTGCATTTTTCTGAAAGCCGCTTACATAAAAGGTAGCAGCTGTGGTCACATGATTTTGACAAAACAAGTGATTTGAGCTTAGTAAAAAGGTAATGCTCTTGATTGAAGCGTGTAGAGTGTGTCAGTTGTGCATAAGTGGCTGCGTCTGCAGTGCATCACATATGAATATGAAATGTGCACACTCCTGTATGTAGCAATACAGTCGCCGACCAATTTTTCGGGCTCGCCGGGACCCAGGAAATGGTCCGAATAATCGAGCAGTCCGGAAAATCCGTGAACTTCAAACAGATAACTTTTCTGCAAAAAACCAGCTTTCAAAATTGCAAAAATCGCCGCTCCCCATGTTCCGCCTACTAGCGGTAATATCGTAATAAGGAACGTCTTGCAAAGCACTGTGTCGCGAACAACCAGCGGTACAGTCCAGGCACAGACCAGAGGCAGCGGTCAGTCCAGAGCACGCACAAGGGACGCAGCGCTCGGCGCTTCTCGTCGTCTTCTTCGTTAAGCGCCAGCCTCTGAAGATTCCAAAGCCGAAGGCCAGTCTTACAATATTATGGTTTCTTCAACTAGTCACTTTAGATTGCTCTAGAGCGCTCTGAGAGACAACCGCACATTTGACTGGTTCTTTCTGTGTGCTCGCCTTCAGCTGAGAGCGCTCTGACGTGCTCCAAGAAAAAAGTCGGAGCGTCTCCGAGGCCTCGGCGTTCCCTACACGTAGGCAGAAGCAAGTGTAGGCTTATGATGCCGTCACGCAGTTGTAGCATCCTTGCTCTGTTGTGTTTTGTGAGTGCCGCGCTGTGTGAGGCAAAATGTCCAAGAGATGCCAGATAACTACGTTATGCGTTACGTTGAGCTTCCCACGGGATGCTCATTTTTGCCGCAGACGGAGAACCGGAGTAGTGATCGATACAGGCTAAGCGGCGACCGCGATGCAGGCTGTGTGCAACCACGTACGGCCACTGTTGACACCAGCAGCAGTGCCGCGTCGTGGTTCCAGAAGTTACATCCATCTTCTGCTTGCTGCACGTCTGCTCTAAAAATTTGCTGACCATTCGGCTTGACTAGTCTTGCTATGCACTCAGAGCAAGAGCGGCTCCCACTCTGGCAAATCCTAACCATCGACCAGACGACCAGACGAAGACACCATTAGACTGTATGTGAGCCATAGTCATGTATTTGTCATCTCCGCGCCCTCTCATGTCACAATACCAGACGGCGCGACACAGCCGCAAGTCATGCCATGAACGAATGCACCCACCATGCAAAGCAAGAACAGCCAGTTTGCATGGAGCAGCAATGCCCGCGAAGACCGAGAGGTAACGCATGGGAAGACGCGAGCAGAAGCCATTGCCTCCGAATGCACTCCCGCACTCCCCCCCCCCCCCCCCCCCTCTACCGCGTTTGCTGCCCCACACTGCGGGTGGCATCGTCCAAGCCACGGCGGACGCTGCCACTGTCCCACTGTCCTGTTGCACCATTTTCAATGCGATCGCGTGCTCTCGATGGCAACGGAGAGCGTCCCATTATCTCGAATGTCAACGATGGAGAACAAATAGCCAAGCCGATCCAAGCCAGTCCATCTGATTCACTCCGTCAGCGCCCGCCAATTTTGTTTTAACCCAAGATGACGCCTTTCACGGCGGAGAACGAGTTGGTTGTCACAGCGATGCCCGCGTGTCTATACTAGGACGAAATAATGAACTTTCAGTTGAAAATTGATCTCCTCGGTATTGTTGGTGTCTGTTTTAGTCCAAAAAATTGAACTTTTAGACCCCACAAAGTTCGAAGTATCGGCTGTGAAAATGTACACGTTCCTATGAGGTGCGCGACGGTTCCTCAGCGAATTCTGAAATATCGCGCAACTTCACATTATTGGAGCCCGAAAAATCGGTCGGCTACTTTGCAACCTTTAACTTTCGAAACTGAATTTTAGAGGTGCTGAACTATGCAATAAAGTTAACGCTGTCGTACCCAAGTAGTTAAACTGCAGGGTATTTTATTTTACTCCATACAGATTTTACCTTTAAAAGCCATGCATCATCGATCAGTGCAATCTGTGCAGGTGGATTGTGCAGCAAAGTGGACATTTTGTCTATGGCTGAGTGCGATTGAAAGGCAGGTAAATAACTAAAGATTCAGTGATTTAATTTTGACATTTTAATTTTACTTTTTGTGACTAGACTACATTGCGGAATTTAAAGGGATACTGAATAAAAATTGGGGAATATTGAGAAAGTACCTGATTTGCATTTGTAAAAACCCAAGTATACACTCATCATTCGGTTATTTTTAAGCGGATGGATGTATTTATGACATTTTGTGAGCGACCGCCGGGCTGCACTCCGTGCACACGTACGAGCTAGAGGGCATGACGTCAAGCTTACCCTTAGCAGTGCCATAGGCAAGCTGGCTTGGCAATGTGCAGTTCAGGAAAGCCCGTACGTTCACTCCTCTTGTGGGCACGAGATGGCACTACCAGTACTGTCTCTGCAAAATGTTACTTTTTTGGTTTGCTATCACTGCAGACAATGGGGATTTCTGATTAATTCTGACCAAATCAGGCAAGTAGACACCCAAAGTATACAACCTTGCGACGGGTAAAGTTGATGTCAAGTCCCGTATCGTGGTGCCCACTAGATGCGGTGGTCTGAGAAATATTCATTAAAATAATTCTGCTTATTTCTGTTTCAAAACTGCTGTATTGGTCACTCTTGGTGCCACAGCCGTCATTTCGGCCAGAAATCTTGTCTGCAGATTTTTTGTTCACTATCTCTTTAAGGCTGTCAACATTTAAGTCAAGCACATTTTTAAAAATATCTGAATCAGCATCATGGTTTGAGAAATCTATATGAAAGTTATTCTTATGAAATCACATGATACCAAAGCAAAATGCATGACTTACGCTGGAAGTATAGCCCAATTTTATGCTAGAAGGACACATAAACCATGAAACTGATGTCACTGCTCAATTCTGACCGTGCACTGGAGCCAACTGCATCAGCACTGCCTATCTGGCTGAGTAAAGTGACGACAGAGACTCGCACCCATGACTTGTTTTTGTTTGAGTAGTATTATTAGTATCTGATTGCACATACTCGAAGGTTAAAATCTGTGAAGATAATGAAAAACAAAGAAACTGGATTGATGGTTAGTGTTTGCAAGCTGAACCGTGATGTCAGTTCTGTCATTTATTGGTGCCCCTCGAGCAAAAAGTGGGGCTATGCTTCTGGCACAGGTTGCACGTTTGGTTTTAATATCAACTCATTTCATGAGCATAATCTCACTGTTGGTATTTTGAACCACGACAATCAGAAATTTTTTAAAACTGGGCTTGTTTTTGGTATTGACGACCTCCGATTCTGCAATATAATTTTTTGCCCTGAAAACAAAAATTTACAGGTAATTAGTCATATCTCATGTGCACTCTATCACAGACATAATGGCTGTGTTCTGCACAGACCACATTGACCTATGTTTCATGGTGTTTAAACGAAAACTCTGTATGGGTTAAGAAAAAACACCTTGTATGCACTTTCCGTCTCACGTGGGGCAAAGGGTGTTCTTTTTCATCTGAGCTCTCATGTTACCAGATCCTGATTTGTTTCCTAAGTTGTGCATAATGTTATTTGAGACTACTTTGCTAGAACTGTTAAATTATTCCAGTTTGTTTATCACAGAAAGGTGGCATATTGTGCATCGGTTATTTTTTTTAGAGCAGTTTTTAGAACTAGTAAAACAGCCTCAACAAGGATAACGATAGACACTAGGAAAGACTGACTGGGTGGGTGCTGTATTGAGGACTGAATATAATCTACCGAACCTTCTTTGATGCAGCATGCTTGTGAATAATGCTGTTTTTCTATGAAGTTTTAATACCCTCTCTGTAAGGACCCTTGCACGAGGGTTGACAGTATTGTTAATAAATAAATAAATAAATATGCCTGTCATAATCAGGGCTTCATATGATGCTGTCAGGCATCTATATCTTGCCCATCAGTTGCTTGTAGCATCCCATGGCACCTTGTTATGACTAGCATATTTCTGTTAGCATGCACTTTACTTTTTCCTCTCTCTCTCCGTTGAACATGCCAGCCAAGCTCTGCTATCGTGGATATTTTGAGAGGTAGCATACATAGTAGTAATTTTTTTAGGATTTTTTTTTTACTGACAAGTCACTGGCTCTGGCAGACAAAATAGTTGCGATCCAGTTTTATTGTGAAAGACCTGCAGCATTAGTGTGTACTCTTCAGTGTGCAACTTGTAAAGTTAGGTG
The DNA here is from genome assembly GCF_052857255.1 of Amblyomma americanum. NCBI lineage: Eukaryota > Metazoa > Arthropoda > Arachnida > Ixodida > Ixodidae > Amblyomma > Amblyomma americanum. The sequence goes on from NC_135497.1 coordinate 249,760,773, forward strand.
CACACTAGTTCTGAGCTCCCTAAATGTACATGTGTGTTCATGGCTCATGCATGCATAACAAAAAAAAGATATTAAACAAGAGCTTCATTTGATCTTTGTAATTGTGATGATGTTGAAGCTACAAGCAGAAAACCAGGCCTTTAGGCTTGGATTATTTGTAATAAATGGCTAATCAAAGATATAGATATCAGGCTTATATCAGAGAAGGACTGTTTCCTTAAAAATAAGCATATGTCAAGCCTCGGATCATTTGTTTGAAGCTTTGCATGAAGCTGAATGGAATTAATGTTTCCTTTTATGGAACCCAATAAGCTGGAAAAAGCTTCGGGTAGAATAGACGGGAAGCTGTTCAGAGGTTTCATAGACAGCGAGTAGGAAGGGTTGTATGTTAAGGGAGACATGGCTTTCAGCAAAAACTTTATTTGTTGATCTGTTTACATGTCATTTTTTGAGCATACCCTATTTATTAGAAATAATTTTATGACTGCTGTCCCAAAATGTCACTGTTATATCTCTAGAAAAATTGTTTTTTAATATATATATTTTCCTCTGAACCTAGTGAAAAGGCTGCTTTATTTTTATTTTTTATTTGTTTGTAAAGCACAAATCTTGGTTTTAAATTACTGCAATGCAGTGTCCGTGGGCATATCTAGAGCAAGAAAAAAATTTCATACAAGAAGTGTAAAATTTACAAATTTGAAAAACAAAGCATGTAATTGACAAGTCCTGCACAATTGTCCTAGAAGTGCAACAAAACAAACTGGGTCAAAATAAATAAAGCAGTCATGCATAAATCTGCTCCACAAGGTTAGTATCTGGGCAGAAAACTGTCACTGAGAGAAACTCCCATTGTTCGAGCATTTCTCCGCAATGCAGAGCCGCCACAGTTCACAAAACAATTTTTTGGAGTACTTCCCAGTTGATTTCAGCAGTGAAGTTTAGGGACAGCATAAAAAAACAATGCATACAAGTGGATACAGCAATTCTCAAAAAATCAATTTTTTGGCCATTTTTGGGGGGATTTCAAAGCCGCATCCCCCCCTTAAACTTCATTCTTTTATTGCATGCAGAACTGGCACTGTTTATTACCACGATAGCGTTAAAGGCCCTGTTGCACAGAAAATCCGGCGGCGTTGGCGGCAGCATTGTGAGTGTTAAATAGGGCGGCGTAGGGTGGCTCAGGCAGCCACCCCCAGAGGAGCAACCTAGGTGGGCAAGCTAGGTCTTCACCTCGTGGGGTCTTCACAACCTAACCATCGGAATGTGAGCAAACTAACCACCCTGGGAGGTGGCAGTTAAATTCATGGGTGATTGCGAGAGGTTGCTCAGGAATAGCAACTTGCACTTGGGTCACACAAGACCCACCAGTGGCATCTCTTAACCGCTGCACCATTGCGCAAGGAGTGCATGGTATGAGGACTCCCAGGGACATATTAATGTAAAGTTGAGACTGACCAGTTTCGAATATGGGCTTGAACTCATTACTGCTGTTGCGTCATATCCTTGAGGCAGAGCTTAAGTGTTCCTTCCAATTTTTTTTACTACTTTCATAAGGACAAATGTACATAAAGCTGTCTGGATGATGGATTAACAACAATTTGTTGGAATGCAAAAATTTACACTTGCACATTATGGCGAATTCTGATGGAATCAAGGGTCTGAGAAAAATCCATCTGTTTGGGAATAATCATGGTGGAAAAGTACCAAGTGCCAATTACTCATTAAAACTCAACAGAGACACTGTGCAGCATTGTGGACAGTGTGGCTATTTTCTCATTTTCAGTGGCAGTGAGATTCTGTCCAAGCATGGCGATGAGTCACCAAAAGATGTGATTGAATCCTGCCACATAATTAAACTTAAGCATTTGTTGTTTTCTGTCATTTCAACTGACACAAAATTTTCTTTTCTTTATGGTTTGAATGAGTAGACAGTGGCTTGTTTGGGGCTTAGCACATCTACCCTCTAGGTCTCCCTTTTTGAAGGAAGTTTCTGTGTGTTCCTTACCTTTTGTCTCGGTATGGTCTCTATTGGTACATGTTAAAAAGGTTACTGCCAGCCAAAAACGATGCGCACACAACAGGGGATCGCACAGGAAGGCAGCTTTGGCTGTTAGTAACCCTCTTTGAATATGCATTACCAACAGGCCCGCCATTCAGCCTTGCTTGTTGGTACGTGGGCCACAAGTTTCTACTATGTGACTTATTCAGATTTACCATTTTCAGTGGGTTGTTCACTTCAACAAAAGCACAGTTGCAACTACAGCCCTTGAATGCCTGTTGCCTTTTTCTTCTTTGCCCATATTTGGTTGCCATTGTGTTTAACAGAAAGCTTGACCAATACCAACTTGGCAAATCGATAACTGTTTATGCTGTAGCATGTGGAGTTTCTCTGTCCATTCATACACTGTCATCATTGCTCCACCTTTTTGATCTAACCTTCTAGTTACCACCGTGTAGCTGTTATGGGTAGTCGACCTGATAGCTCACGAAGGTGAACAGTACTATAGTTTCGCAAATATCCCGCAGGGATGACGGTGGCAGCTATAAAGCATCAGTGTTAACACAAATGAGGAATAAAGCTACAATTTAGGACATATCCTTTGTCTTTATTGTAGGGGTGTGCGACTATTTGATAGCTTCGAATATTCACTCGAATAGTAAAGTATTCAATTTGATTCAAATGTTTGGTATTCGAAATATCGAAGTATTCGTCTCAAGCAAATAACATTTCTGGAACGCTTGTTTCATGTAGTTTCAGTTCAGCGTACCTTCTCTGGGATGGCACCGCAGCACGCTTGCAGCCAAAGCACTGACTCCACGGACACTTTATACGTGTACGCGCTGCGAGCATGTGCAAGTACGGAACCCAGATCCGTACCTGCCGATGTCTGCACTCACACTTCCACGGGACGAGTCTGAGCTGACTGCAGCTGCCGCAGATGCTGTTCTCCGCATTAAATTCATTAATCAAGCTTGACGGCGCAGGCACAAAGGGGAGCTAGCACGAGAATTATAGAAATGGGCGCCACTTTTCGACGTCTGATGCAGGGTGACGCTGGGTGCGCGGGGTGTACACCTAGCAGATGTAATGGAGTCACCACTTAAAAGCAACAGCTGCATAATGACGCAGTCTCATTTAAGAGCAGCAGTCTGAGGCTCCACGTGTAGGTCTCACACGCCACAAATATGTTGACTCCCCCAATTTCCGATAGCAGTTTTTGCCGGAAGTTCACACAGCTTCAGTGATCTTGGCAAAGCTTCAGTGCACTCTCTTCTTTTTTTCTGTAATGAATCGGCTACTGAACTGGAACACCCTGGTTCGAACTCGACCGCAGCAGCCGCGTTTCGATGAAGACGAAACGCTAAGTCACCCATGTGCTATGCAATGTCAGTGCACGTTAAATATCCCCAGATGGTCAAAAATAATTCTGGAGCCCTTCACTACGGCACCTCTTTCTTCCGTTCTTCTCTTAGTCCCTCCTTTATCCCTTCCCTTACGGCGCAGTTCAGGTGTCGGCCGATATGGGAGACAGATACTGCACCATTTCCTTTCACCAGAAACCAATTTCAAATTTTTCCTTGCTTAGAAAAATACATTGTTTTGAGAATGCTTATTGTGCTGTTCACCATTTTTTGTGTGCTAGATATACTCTAAATTATGGCTTTGAAATTATTCGAAGAAAATTACTGTTGTTCGCTTCAATTTTGCTTCGAGCCAAAAAACCACTATGCAGACACCCCCACTTCATTGCCTTGTTTGCCTCAGGTAGCCATAACAAATTCTTCAGTCAGATGTGCCTGTCGAATACTCTACATTTAAATTATTTGTTCTAAAAGAACAGTTTTCATTAAGGACAAATGAAATGAGTGGGAAAAGTGCTGTTTTTCTGCTTGGTGGCTTCTAAATCTGCTTTTGACCAGTCTTTTCATTCATGGCACTTTATATTTAAACTCCAGCAGCCCTCGGCTGCATTGTTTGATTATACAGGGCACCTCATATAAATGCAGGCTGAGAGCTTAAATAGCATTTGTACACATTGTGACAATGCAACTTAAACAGCATTGTTGGCAAGCACCTAGGGCATCAAACAATTATTTTTAATCCTTGCTAAATTAATCTTTAGTTAACTAATGAATCAACTATGAAACCATTACAGATAGTAGAAAATTTCAACTATAAAGCTGTGGAGCATATAAAGATGCTGCACAGGGAATTCTTTTGATGATGGCTGTTTTATTGTTAAAGTGCTGTCTGTGCTTTGACTGAAGTTCGCTATACCGGGTGTCCCAGCTAAATGTAACCCAGGTTTTTTTTAAAAAGAGTGTCCAGGGCAACTGGAATCAACTGAGTGCTTTTGAGAGTCGTTTTTCCTAATCTGCAGTAATTATTTTGTTCAGCAAGGTTAATTAATTAGTAAATATCGAGTAGGTAACTTTTTTAATATTGGGTTCAGGAGTAAAGTGTGAGTTCGGGAGTTGTAGATCACTTTGAAAAACAGCCAGCTGAAATGTTAGCAATACAATACCACTTTGTAGCTTTTTTTATCAGTCTTGAAAGAAGTCCCACGAAATAAGAAGCCTTCTACTTGACAGCAGTGCTGCTTGAGCATCCCAGGATGATGCGCTCTCAGGGAACAGAAGCCGCTGATCTCTGGGGCTTTCCTCATCAGGGCCTTGCATTTACACTGGGCACAAGATATGCAGCAGCAGCTGCTGGCACGTCAACAAAAAGTGTTCATCTCCGTAAGGGTTGCTTGTAGTTATAAGGAAAGGAAATGCAGTAGCAGTCTTACAGTGAGTGGACTACTGGACTATGCCATGAAGGAATTAAGGAAGGGTTGAAAGGAATATAAATTTTTAATATGTACATATTCATACCACACACAGTGCATACCACGCATGCCTAGGGGCCCTGTGTCTGTGCGGCTGGGGTAAAACATGATGCAGAACCACGCTATGAATCAGACGTGCGTCTCTCTAGCTTGCACGTACCATGATGCAGAATGGCGCTATAATCAGGCACGCGTCTCTCATGTGGAAATGTCTCATTGTACAGGTGACCGATGGTGATGCTGTGCAACAAGCCATTGTTATTGCTGAATTTCACAATTTATGCAATAAGACCATTGCAAACGCAAAGTCCCCTCGGGGGCAGCACTCTGGAGATAAGGAGATATCTTTCTCTGAGAACGGATCTTGGGATGCTCGGCCCTCAGCCCCCAGTGGCTGTGGAGCAACTGACCAAAGCGGCGTTCAGACCTGTGACTGAGGGTGCTAAGAATCACTGGCTCCGGACAGGCCGTCATTGGAATCTGAACTTGGCAAGCAGGGGGCGGCCGAAAGTTAGATGGGCGGATGAGATTAAGAAGTTTGCTGGCATACAGTGGGCATAGCTGACAAAGGACAGGGTCAATTGGAGAGACGTGGGAGAGGCCTTTGCCCTGCAGTGGGCGCAGTCAGGCTGATGATGATGATGATAATGTATTTCACAGGCTTTCTTTTAGGCCGGCAAAGAGCTATGTAAATGGTATCTTGTTGCAAACTTTTCACTCGGCTGTTTTTCAATGCAAAGTACAACTTCCAAATCAACGCTTTATTCCCGAAGATAATATTTTAAAGGTTAGCTAATTAATATTTACCAATTAATTGCCTTTATGGAACGAAAAAATACTTCAGACTAGAACACGTGACTCTCAACAGTACTCAGTTGGTTTCACTTGCCTGCAATGCTCTGTTTTTTTTTTTTTTTTTGAAAAGCTTAGTTACCCTTAGTTGGGACACCCAATGTATGGAATGTTCATGTCAGGAGCACATGCTATGAACATGGCATTGCTCTCCTACTGACCATTGCATGGTGCACCCAAGCTTGCCCAGTCGCAGCCATTAGTTAGCAGCACAAAGGATCACAATCTACTGCTTCTGCAGTTTCATGTACTTGATTCAAAGTATAAAAAATTATCTAGAATAACGGTGTCTTTTCAGATATTGTGCCATTTATGGTTTCACCGTACAACTCTCTGATTGAAACCTTTTATGCATCTTCTAGAGGGTAAAAGTTCATTAACATATCAAGTACAAGTTGGTGTAGAGGTATGGATGGGTTTCAAGGTAAGCAAATGTAGCAGGGGACAGCAGAGAGTCAGGTGGGTAGGCGAGATCAATTAGTGTAAAGGGGTAGGTTTGACGTAGGTCTCGCAGGACAGGATTAATTTGAGGTCAATTTTTCCAACAATGGACACATTTGGGCTGATGATGGTAATAATGGAGAAAGTTAGTGTGGATAACGAGATGCTGCCTCGGTTGTAGCACTACTGTCTCGATTTCACTTCCACAACATATGCCAATTTATGTTTTTACCTTTGACCTGTGTCATGTAGGACGTTCTACATTGCACTTAGTCTGGTAATACTAAACATTACAGTTCCATCGTTGTGCTGTTTGAAACCATGTGAAGTTCCTCAGAAACTAAGCTGATGGCATATTCTGAAAAGGGCTTCTGATTTGTGTGATACTATTACGATGCAGAAGCCAGATTGGAGGTCCCAGTTTGGATGCGGTGGCCCCTCCACTACCTCCGAAGAAGAAGTCTGGGGCACTAAGCTCAAACTCCAATCTCCTGGAGCCTTTGTCAGCTGCGCTGCAGCCGCCTCTGTTTGGAGACTGGCAAGGGAGCAGCCCCCTCAGTGGGGCCAGTAGCTTTGAATCCGTCCTGCACCATTCAGCCGATGATCTCTTGGGCATATCTTCCCCAACCCCCTGGACTACCACTACACACAAGGTTTGCCACTTGACTGGTGCTTAGTAATAACAGTCGTGGTTAATATTGGCATGGTCATTTCTAGTTCATGGCGGGCATAGTTAGTCAACTTATCAGCCACATCTTGACTTGTAACAGCTTCGAATTTTTCTGCATTTTTCAGTGCTCTCTGTGTGGTTTTTAGACAAGATTAACCTTTGAGAACTGCTTTCTCTGTAGATTATTGATACTTTCATGTACATTTTTACGTATTGAAGAAAAGGTAAAAGTATGGTTGGTACAATTATAGGTTTAGTGCAGTCTTTCATGGTGCCTTTTCACATGTTTTGTGTTGGTACATAATGGTTTTTTATTTTTTAGACAAGCTATCAGAGTTTCAGCTACAACGCTTGCACCACCACAGTCAGCAGCCGAAGTGACAGCGTGGACCAACTGCTCAGTCACTCTTCATCGTCAACACATATATCAGCTATGAAGCAGGTGTGCATGAGGACTCATGTATTGTTTGGTACATCTCTTGCCTCTTATGTCCTCAACTAGCAAAACAAAATGTCATTAGCTGGAGCTTTATAGATCTGGATTAATATTTGAGTATAACTTGTGAGCCACAATTTCAGATGGACAGAAAAAGTAATGAATGTTCTCCCACCTCCCACAGCATAAATGTAAAACAGTGCTAAAGACTAAGACAGATGGACACATAAGAGACAGATGGGAACTTTTGCTTTATTTATCATTTATGTGCCTTTGTCTTTTGCGCCATTTTATATTCTTGTCCTAGTGGACGAATAAACACAAACCAGCTATCTCATCCCATGAAATGTTTGTTTCCTTGACTGTGCAATGGTATGTTTTCCTTTATTATTTTATGCAGCGGTAAATGTTTTCGAACCTCTACAAGCTGTTAAGATTGCGCGTGAACTGTCGGCACTGTCATGGCAGATTTGTGAAACAGCAAGTGCTCCGGTAGACCTGCGAATCGTTTGTGCGCTTCTTGTAAGCGGATTATATTGCATGTCAAGTATGTCGGATTATATTAGTATAGTCATTAGTGCCCTCAAATTCTGCTGTGTTTATTTATTTATTATTCATAATTTCTTTACTGGGAATTCAAAACTAAAACTGAATGTTTTGACGCTTAGTATTCTAATTTCAACTGAGGCATTTACTGCAGTGGGTATCACAGTTGAGATAAACCTTTTGCATGTAGCATCAATGTACATTACACTGAAATACCACACCTCCTTGGTTTAAAGCTCTTGTGTATTACCTTACCACATGCTTAAACCTTTAGTGAACTTGAATTCATGGTGGCATTTTTCTGAGTTATTTGAAACTTTTGGATTCACAACCCAGTCATGCAATCATGCACTTGGTATGCATGATCGGGCCAATTATACATTCAGTGTGCACCGCATTCTGTTAATGCATATCAATTTTCGCTTGTTCCCTCTTACAGATGGACAAAACACTTGCATCTTTGAGCCATCAATCATTCGAACTAAAGGGGTCTGCTTTTGGAACAGCCATGGATGAAGTTAAACCAGCCCTTCCCATCAAGCAGCGTTGTGCCAGAACAAGGACTCCATCTCAGTATGACAATGTTTCAGATGCTGAGGTGTGGCATTTATGCATGTTGCATTTTTCTCCTTTCCTTTTTTGCCGGTGTTTGTGCATACACAGTTAAGCATTTATTTCTGTGTGCATATGAAACAGTAATACCCTTTTGACATGGTAGAGTATTCACTGAAACTTGCAAGTTGACACACATCCATATTCAAAATAATTCGGTACAAAGCCAAGCACATAGCAGAAAGGAGGTGTAAAAGGCTGAGAGTAATGCAGACCTTCACTTTTCTTAGTGAAAGCACTGGTTTGGTTTAGTTTGGTTTATGGGGTTTATTGCCCCAAAGCGACTCAGGCTAAGAGGGACGCCGTAGTGAAGGTCTCCGGAAATTTCGACCACCTGGGGTTCTTTAAAGGGACTATGCAATAAATTAATTGAAATTACGTAAAGCAGACGAGAGATAGGCATTCGATCACTCGTCACCCCAGTGCAAGAATTTTTGAGCTAGCATCAATAACAGCGAAGATATAGACGATTAAAAATTATGCTTCTCCTCTCCCCCCTCAACTCGTACACGAGGAGCACCAGAAAAAAATAAAGAAAACAGCTCTGGGACTGGGTCCTGCCCATGAATACGTCATCCGCTGACGTTCATTTTTCAACTTCCGGTTGTCGCTCCTAGCCCCCCAGCAGCAGCGTCGGCGGTGTGGCGGCATCTCTCCGGTCTCTTTGCCTTCTCCTGGATTGCGGCGCGCGGCTTGTTTCTTTGCTTGTCACCTGTGGTAATTAGCAGTAATAAATCCGGACCTCGAGACGCGACTGCTCGCTTTTACGGCCGCGATGGGCATCGAGCCCTATGCGTGCACACGAAGAGCCGTGCGAGTGGCTCCAGAACTCCTGACAGAAGGAGGCGGCAGAGGAAAATTGAAGCCATATGTGCGAATGCAATGCCCTGGCTAGCGCTTGCCCGAGGGGGTCGCGCGGCGGCACGAGCACGACGATTTTCACGGCTACCGGAAGTGTGCCCGTGACGTCGTGGCTGCCGTGGTTCCAGCGAATGACAGCGTGTGGTGGCCTGGCGACGTCTTAGTTCCGCGATTTTAGTTCCAAAATCAGTCACTACGAGCACACCAATCGGCCCGTGAATTTTGAAAAACACGGTTTTTAAAAGTTCATAATAAATTGCCGGCTCAGTTCTGAAGACTCATACTTGGTGTGAATGCTTCTTAGCATCATTTCTAAGCATTGAAAACATTTACAAGTGACTTTTTATTCGTTGCATAGTCCCTTTAACGTGCGCCGACATCGCACAGTACATGGGCCTGTAGAATTTCGATGGAACTGCCGCAGCTGGGATCGAACCCTTGTCTTTCGGGTCAGCAGCCGAGTGCCATAACCGCTGAGCCACCGCAGCGGCACTACTGATACATTACAGGTAAAATAATCACAAGTTACAAATCATGATATCAATTGCTGTCAGATCTTGGCATTGTTTATTGTCAGAAAACTTTGCACTTAAACACAAGACTTTAAAAAAGCGTAGCTCCCATTCACAGATGAACTGTCACATCTTAGCTGCAGCTGAAATTTCTTTTCTAAAGAAACATCTTCATAGGTTGCGATACATACCACATTAACACAAAAGGGAAGGGCTTAAATGAGGATCGTCATCTTATGCAGTCACCCTTCAGGTAGGATCATCCCACGTTTTCATGGGTTCGGTAGTTGGGCTTGATGATTAAAAAGTCAGCAAGCATGCCCAAAACCTGGAACACAACATGGTTTTGACTTTGAAGCATAGAGGGTCAACTGTTTGGCAATGGCTGCTTCATGCAGCCACACAGGAATGCATGAAGGCAGCTGAACGTTTCTGTAATGACAAAGGAAAAAAAAAGCAGATGATTGTCATGCCACACAGGCATACACAACTTGTCTGGTTCAAAGATATTGGCTAGCAATATCTATGAGCTGTCTTACAACGTACTACGCCTCTTGTGTGAAGCAGTTCATGCCGTCACCTGTATTTGGCTCTGAAATAGGCCTAAAATTATTTTGCATTTTGCCTTTAACAAAACGTTACCTCTGCAGCTGGGATTTGATCCTGCAAACTAGCTAGCTTTTGCTGCTTTAAAGCTGTTGAGTATTTTGAATTGGAGCTGTGATACGTACTTGGTTTTCACAGTGAGGCCATGCCTGGCAGGTCTAGAGTGATAAAGCTGTTGAGTATTTTGAATTGGAGCTGTGATACGTACTTGGTTTTCACAGTGAGGCCACCCCTGGCTGTCTAGAGTGATAAAGCTATTGAGCATTTTGAATTGTAGCTGTGATACGTACTTGGTTTTCACAGTTAGGCCACCCCTGGCAGTCTAGAGTGATAAAGCTATTGAGCATTTTGAATTGGAGCTGTGATACGTACTTGGTTTTCACAGTGAGGCCACGCCTGCCAAGTCTAGAGTGAGCACAACAGTGTTACGAATGCAGATGGTTATTAAGTGGAGAAAAATTTGTTGATACAGGAATAAATGAAAACATGAGTTTGTGAACACTTTTTTTGTAACCTAGGTTTTGTAGCTTGTTTGCTTAGATAAAGGATTTCATTCCACAACTAAACAAGTGCTCATGGTCAGTTGTCTTTTCTCGGCAAAGAACATGAAAAAAAAAAGAACAAATCACAGATCATGTTTCTACCTGACTTCTTACTCAAAATATAAAGCCTGATTTTTACCCCTGGACTTTCAGAAACATAAAACCCAGAAATGAAGGGGCCTGTGCGTACCAAACTACATGCTGAAGTATGTTGTCTGTTACAGCTGCGACCAGCAGTCACATGGTCAAGCTTTCAGTGCAGAGTGACGGAATGTGTGTGCACTGCACGTTGTAGTTTACAGAGCTGGTAACACTGAAGAGCCACACATGGCAGCTTGGCCTGTGCATGTACATGATGGACCACGCTTATCAGGAACATGTGGGTGCATGGCTCTGTGCTTTGAGCACTTTGCATAGAGAGTGTGACATGGAATAGACAATGTCACAGAGAGCACCTGTGGTGTAAGATGTCTGCAGCTGCTGCGCTGTGAAGCACGGAATCACACTCTCGCATGTTCTCAGTAAGCGTGGTGCACCCTCCACATAGGTCTGGTGCCCTCCAGAATTTACCAGCATTTAGTAGGAAAGCTTGGTTGCAACAAGAGCTGTGGATATTGGTTCTTCCAGGATGTGGTAGATGGCGAGAGGTGGAAAACTGAGCATTGGCGTACCACAGACATGATGGGCTGCAAAGTGGTCAGCCATGAGCCATCGTGCCCACAATACGCCCAGCAGACAAGTGCTCCTTCGACAAACACCTCCTCTATGGCTGAGGATGGCCGGCCTCCTCCCCTGCCTCCTAAGAAGAAAATGAGTATGTATCACTCTCCAGTGCCTCTTCTAACACACGTTTCAATTCAGCTTAAAGGGACACTGAGGAGAAATTGAAGTTGGCTTGTATCGATAGAATAGCAGCTCCTGATCACAAAAACGCCACTCTTACTGAAAACAAAGCTCTTGTAATGTAGAAAATAGCAGGAACCAAAATACAGCTGTCGCCGCCACAGGCCAATCTCGCAAGTACAAGCGTGATGACTTCCTAGGACAAGAGGCGCCACCTTGGAGGAATTTTCCTTACTTCATGGAAGCCACGAATCTCTGAGGCTGGCAAAGGAAGGTTGCGCACCGCACCGCTAGCCGTCAGAAATCACGGAGTCTGCGTTTACGTCACGTGTCACGTCACTCCGTTCTGTGACGTCATAAGAGTTCTCCGTGTCGTCATAAGAGTTCTCGAGTTTGAATCAGAGCGGCGGGAAAAACTTTCTCAACTTCGAATCCAAATTTCTTTGAAATAAATGCATCTTTCGCGCCCGGACAAGCGGCAACAAAGCCATGAAATGCCGAAGTATCAGATTTTGCTAACAAAAAAAAAATGATAGAGTTCTCCTCAGTGTCCCTTTAAGTAGGTATTCATTCCAAGAATTCTGAATCGCACAACACATTTGTTTTAATGGCATAACTTGAATAGACCTGTCTGCAGTTTGATTTGAATTATGGCTGTGTTAGTGAAGTTGAATAGATTTTTGAGGACAAACTTTACACAGCAGTGTTACCAAAAGGTATCCTCCAGTCACCCTAAATGTCGTTCTGAGTAAGGTTTTGCTTTGAAAAGTCTTTGATTGATCATACATAGATAGCAGGTATTTAATTTCACGTCGCTGTTTGTGAGACTGGCCTGCTGCCTTGTTGAGTTTGCTGTTTCCCTCTGCTGTGAGGCTGTGAATAGTGGTTGAAATGAATTTGCTTTTTCCAAATAGTGTCTCACTTGTTTCCATTCTTATTAGCCCCTCTTAAAGACATTATTCACATGCATACAGTGTCAGAAAATTTCATTATAGATGCAACTTTCTCGTGCACTCATCTTTTCATGTAGTTGTGCTGATCATGCAACACACATACCACCGTGATTACTCCATAATTATGTTACAAGCTCAGTTTTTTCTCTTTTCAAGCTATTTTTTTCTGCATGTATTGTATTCAAAATTCATTTTCAGCTTTAGGTGAGAAATAACCAGAAAATTTGCACTTCTGTGGAAAGTGACTGTTTCCTTTCATATTGCGCACACAGTTAATGCAGTGTAGCTGCCTTGTTCCCCGCCGAGCAGGCTTACCGCATCCCTCGCATTTCAAAGTTTGAGGCAGTGCCCTTCCGTTACTTGCAAGATGCACAGTTACAGTCAGTATTAAAGGGATTGCTTTTATATGAGCTGAAGGAAGCTAATAAACTTTTTCTGTTCTGATTGTCACTTTCTCTCCTTTGAAAGTAGCAGGGCATGACAGGTGACCCAAGGGGCCAGCTATGGTCATGAATCTTGTTTGGCCTTCATGCATGAGCCTTGGCAGAGCACTTCATTCTATTAGTTAAAGTGATCACCTTCATATTGATTCTGACTATCTATTCATTTACACTCACAAAGTGAACAAGGGAGGAGAAAGCCTCATGGTGTTTGCCATTATTTCCACATGCTTGCCAATGTGTTGGCAAGAGGTTTCGACAAGAAGGCAAGTCCTCTTGTCGAAACATTGGCAAGCACCCTGAGGCTTTGCCCTCCCTTGTTCACTTTGTGAGTGTCAAGAAACCACCTGCCTGCCCTGTCTCTGCCATGGACTCTGTAATTATTTAGTTTCTTTTCCACATTTGTACTGCAGTCCAGGAGTACATCCAGACATTTGGCAGCTACTCTCAGCCTACAGAGCAGCAGGATTTCTTCAACAGTGGCCGTTTGTTCACATACCAAGTGGCACACTATAAGCAAGTGCAGATGTCCTTTGCCAGCTTGGGAAGTGATGAATTCCCCAGCAGTTCCCTGCAAGATGCAACTTTGGCAGTGCCTTTTGAACTGAGTTCTCCACCTGCTCTGCCGCCCAAGAAGAACCGGGTAAGCCTGCCATGTGGAGCACCATGACCACCTTGTAGTAGTAGCTTTGGGAATAAGATGCACCTCATGTGTGGCCATGACACCATTGTGCTGTCACCTGCCACATTGCCAATACAATTTTCAGGTTAATTTCAATTAAAACTGCACCATCTGTTTTATTTGCACAGCTTGCTTTTAACTTGATATGTGAGCTTTAAGCAGACATGGAAAATAAAAAAGAAAGGAATGATTTTATACTACAACCTCAGTTTAACTGCACCAAAAAGCAATAAGCAATTTTTTTTTTTCACTTTTTATTTATTTCTGTGAGATTGAGCTTTTTCAGTGAATTTCAGTGGCTTACTTTCCTCATCGTAATTTAACAACACATGCAATGGGAAAACCTGTTGGCTTACTGTGTGCCATACAAGGGTGACTCATTTCTATGTTGAGGGACAAGCGCCTTATTCAAAATATCGTTCACTGTACATGTTTTTGTGAGCCACAGCAGGCGCGAATAGCCCTAATCCCTTTACGTCATAGGTGACCGGTGGGCTGCCTTTAGATTTTTTTGGGATTAACTTCAGGAATGTGTTAACTCTATCCTTGTTGTTTTTTAGCTAGTATTGTAAACTTCAGATTTAGATGTATAAACTAATGTAACCACTGAAAAACATTTTTAGACATTTAAGGCTAAAATTAAAATGCTACTTTCACCATGCATTAGGTTTCCAAATTTCCTTTTGAATGGAATAAATTTAATTCATATAAGAGCAGTGTTGCTGAAAAGGAACATTTTTGTGTTCCCATGCATTCAGATAGGCATGGTAGCGCATGCTTGCCCAACTGAAGCACTCGCAGCTCTGTCAGTCACAATTCATAAAACTGTATTACCGTATTTACTTGCATAATTTGCGTACCCCCGACTTTTTCCCTGGATTTTTTTTTTTTTTTTAATGTTACTCACATATTTCGCGCTCCCTGCTGTGCAAGCACACCAGCATGCACGCAGGTGCGCGCAGGGCAGGCTTGGGATGATTGGCACGGCCACTTCGCCATGTGCGGCTGCAAAAGGGGAGTGAGTGGTGTCAAAAATGTCGGCAATTCGTTTTTAAATTGGTTCAGGTAAGCAAAAGTCAACTCCGCGTCATTTACCCGAGCCACTCCTGTACGAAAAGCTGTCTACATCATGCCAGAATCTGAAAATGCCGAACCGTTGGCTATTGTTTGCTGCTGCTTGGCCGGGCCGCATGCGAGTGCGCTGTTTTATCGCCTTGTATCTCCATTCGCCTCTAACTGCTGGCTTTGTGATTGTATCATTCTGCATTTATTGCTTCGAGCTGCACACGTGCCGTAATGCCATCACGCTGAGAACTACATAATGTGGATCTAAGGTAGTGGTGGGTAGGATGGTATGTGTCGACTTATATTAGGAGTCAGCTTTTTTTTTTTGGGGGGGGGGGGGGGGGGGGGGGGGGGGGTTGCAGGGTAGATTTCTACGCAGCAATATACTGTACACATTGCGCATTATGACCTTTGTAGAGTTATTTAGAACGTGTTCGAGAAATCTCCATGCAATCTGCGCACTCCCTTTTTGGAGCCTTAATTTTAGGAAAAAAGTGCTCAAATGACACAATTAAATATAGTCAGTTGTGAGTTTAGTGAAATACAGCATATCTGTCTTGTTAACCGACTTCTTTGTGGCCGCTGAAGGAAATTTTAAGTTGCATTCTGCTTTGGTGGTTACAGAGTAGTTCCCTGGGTGTCCAAGATGGTCTCATGTTGCCTACACGCCAGTCCTATGCGTCTCTTGGCTCTGGGACCTGCTTAGAGTAAGTGTGTGTTTTGTGTGTGTGGTGTATGGGGGTTTAACGTCCCAAAGCGACTCAGGCTATGAGAGACGCTAAGTGTGTGTGTGTGTGTTTTAATCCTTCATCGTCATGCTTGGTTGTGAAGTGTATTGCTATAGCTATTATCTTGTTTATGAAGTCACAATTAAGAAATCTTTAGGGGACATGTATTTTTGTGTGCCGATTCTAAATATGTCACTTAATTTCATGTAAAACAATTCCTTGAGCACTTATGTTATTTTTGTGCATGTGTTTTGTGAAGAGCTTTGAAAAAATTTTGCTGTGGGAAACTTGCTGAAATGTATGCCGTTGGGCTCACTTGACACCAAGGAATGCAATAAGGTATAATTGTTTTCCTGCTTATCATAGAACTTAAGTTATAGGGTTTTGAAGTTGTCGCTGCGTAAATGCGAAGAAAAGTGCGTATTCCTGTTTCTGAAGTGGCAGCTTCAATACTCTATAACTCAAGTTCTGTGATAGCCAGGATGATAGCTTTACCCTTATTGCATTCCTTCATATCAAGAGAACCAAAGGCATACATTTCAGCAAGTTACCATAGCAAATTTTCTTCAAAGCTCTTCACAAAATACCTGCATAAAAATTACATAAGTGCTCAAGAAATTGTTTTACGTAATTAAATGACACATGCAGAATCAGCGTGCAAATATACATGTTCCCAGAAGACTTCATAATTATGACTGCATTAATAAAATTTTGTTTTCAAGACCAGCCTCCCCCTTAATCATTTAAAATGCATACTGGTAGTTAACAATTTAAAATGATGTTGCTTATTTGGAACTTTATGCATACTATAATAACTTATTTATCGCAAGTATACCAAATTTCATGAAGCACAGATGATAGGCCCCTTGTCCCAAATTATTCGCTGGACTGATTTTTCGGGAGGCTTAGGTGATTTGTGAAAAATGTTAAAATAAGGTATTCGTGAAAACTTAGCACCATTTTCTGTGAGGATGTGTATACCTCACAACTGTTAGTTACAACAGGTAAAGCACGTGGTCTTATTTTTGTACTAAAAAGAAGAATTAAAAATAAAAAATAAAAATACTCTCATTTGTACATTATGATGTCTAACACTAAGTTAATCTCACATTTGTGCAGTACTCTTTTTTTTTTTTTCCTCTCTTTAATTTTTGCCCTATTAAGATGCAACACCTTGTATGCTGCAAGAACCTCATTGTAACAGTCCTGTGTTGTGTTTGTTTAGCACCCCTCAGCCATTAAAAGCAATTGAAGATGCCTTGCCTGATGAGAATGGTGAAAGCTTGATTGACCAGCAAGATGTCAGTGATCACTTGATCTTTGGTGACAATGTAAGCACTTCTTTTTAATTTGATGTGTTTAATATATGCAATGTAGGTGCATTTTATCATAATGACTAATTATATATGCGTTTGACCACATCAAGGATGAACTTTGGTCAAACAGGGTTTATGTACACTTTAATTGGAAACTCTCTTAATTTGCGAATTTTTTTGGATCAAGTTACTTTTGCTTTGGCAATGCAGAGTTTATGCCCCATGTTTGAAAGGTGCTTTGTTTGGCTAAAGCCTTGTAAATTACTATTAGTAAATAACCTTCCAGTAGTAATTTCGACTGTGGTTATCCAACTGAAGTTCTCAGTTTTCTCATGCAGCTAATTCCCAGTAATGTTTATTGTAGCTTGGCTACCTCGGAGCATGGGAGACCTAAGAACACAGAGAACAAAATTGCAGTTGAAACTTATAGGAGGGCCTTGCATACTTGAAGCACATGAGAACATAAATTTGGGAAAATTGGTTAGGATTCACTGCAGGGTCATGTCTTATCTTCATTTTTGTCATTTGTTTTTAGTGGTCTGCATATACAGGGAATTCAGCTGGCAATTTCAATCTCAGTAATGCTGAGTACATGCTTACTAAGCCAATGAACTAAAACCACCATGCAGCTGTGATACATGGCCTCTGAGATTTACTCTGTGAGCAGTGCACAATGGATGCACTGGCAGCAGCTACTGTCAGTACTCTGCTTGGAGCAGGCATTGCTATTATAACCATTGCCTGCGAATGCATCAAAGCTATGGTTGGTCTGTTTTTAAGCTGCCATGAGGCCATGGCTACTGTTCTGTTTGCTGTGAGGTTGATCACACAAACATGCTTACTGTTAGCTGTTAATTTTTTAGAAGCACGCTTTGCTGGATAATGCACTTCAGTATGTCTCTGCGGCCACGAAAGCTTGTGCTTTGACCAGCTGTAGTGCTACCAGCTAGATCATTAGTGCATTGTAGCACAGCTACCATATCTTGCCTAACTTATGTCCAAAAATGTGCATGGATAAAAACAAACTAAGCCTGTCTTTCTCCTTTGTGTACTTTTGTTGATCAAGGATACTGCCAGTGTTTCTTCGAAGCACTGTACGTATGTATAAAGGCTTCTTCAAATGAAAGCATATACAAGAATTGCTTTGCTATATTGAGAAAGTAGGCTTTATTGGAAGCTAAGTAAAACAAATTGCTCTGCGCTGTATATTTTACTGATCTGGAGTTTTCTTGTACCGCTATTCAACAGTGCACCTTATGAAATAGATAGGAGCATGTTCTTTTGATGCTATGGCATCGCTTGTTGATGAAGCTTCAGTAACAAGAGGCATTTTTATGCGCAAAGCTGAAAATAATACATACCATGTGTATGTAAATTGAAATACTCCTGTAAAAACTTTCTAATGGGCTGCAGAAAGTATTTTCGTGGTTTTGTGGCCTAGACTTATGGTACTGCTAGGTAGATGTGAAATTAAATGCACATGCAAATTATTGTTTTATTATCAGCAGCAAAATGAAACGCGAATGAGACAATTGAAGCACGAGCAGCAAGATCTTAGCCAGGGGGAAACTCAATACTAGGGTAGGTTAATTTCACTTCGAAGATGCGAAGACTGTCCTTTAGAATTGTTCATCTACCTTGCTTGTACTTCCTCTCCAGGAGCTAATATGCTAATATGTTTTTCTCTTGGCATTTCAGTCCTTTTGTCCACATTTCATTTGTCACTGATACTACATATTGTTAAAAAGGTGAAACTCGCATTATGATAAGTCGAGAGCAGCTGACAAACTGCAGTGCTATAAGGGTAGCATCTTCAACTTTTTATAATTTGGTGTTATTGTGCTGTGATCTGCTTTTGCCTTTTTCTAGCTTTGTATCTTCATAAAAGCTTAGCTTAGATGATATCAAAGCACATTGAATTCCTGTTGAAAGAAATACTCAGCGGAAGTTAGATATGCTTCTGTAAGGGTAAAATTTGCATGTTGCTGTGCTTTGTGCACATATGCAACTCTCTTACCCTTTCCTCCCAACAGCCAAACGATGTAAGAGGACTGAAAGGAGGACCAGCCGATGCCCTCATAATTCATGCAACTGCAGTACCGGAAAACAGTGGCAAGTTTTATTTGTACTTTGTTAAAATGTGATTGACGGAATGGTAGGCTATCTTTCCATGTTGCCAGTTTTGTAGCTGAATGTGGCTGCTGACTAAGGCATTCATGCAAAAGCTTCCTCACCTTTTTTTCTGTTTATCTTCCTGTTCTCTATCTTTAGTTTGCTCAGGTGTTTTTAGTATTGCTGCACTGCTGCAGTCACTGCCATGTGCCTAATGTTCGTTTTCTTTTGCTGTATGCAAAGTCACATTGGTATACTTTTGGCACACTTGCACAGTCCAGTTGCTTTATCGCTGTGACTGCTGCAGCATTTTCTTAAACTGTCACAGCTAGAGATAAGGCAACCTAAGTGTACAGTGACACCCTGTAAACATGATCTCAGTGTTAGCAATGGAATTCTGCTGACTGTTGGCCACTTTGTCAGCTGATCTACTACTTAGGTCCTTTGTTCCTTTTGTGAGTGCATATTTACCAAAGAAGCAGTGTGTTATTTGTGTTTTTTTTTTTGTATCTACAATCTGTATGTAGTCAGCACCATGTGACAATGTTTTTAGAAGCGATACTATTCAAAAATTGTCTGATAAAGTTTACTTTTGACAGTGATACCTGTCTGGGGGACTTTCTTCAGAGTGAAACGATTTCATAGTATGTTGTTACTGAAAACTAGCGTATTCATCTGCTACCCAAACAACAGTGCTTCCCAAGTGTTCCTCGGCCATAACAAACATGTGGTCCAGGGAGTGGGCACTGTAAGAAACGTGCTGCCTGTAGCCATGTGGTTCAGGTGAGCCTGGAAGCAGGTGCAATCATGGGAGAAGTGTTTGGACAATACAGCTGTCACTGTGAGCCCTTTGCTCCAAGGGAGGGCAGTATGCCCGAGTTTTTTTTTATTTTTTTAAAAGAACCATGGAAATGTCTACTGTTCGTCACTTTAGCTATACTTTAACCTTGGTACAACCTATTTGTGTATAAAAAAAATTTCCATTAAAGGAAAATTTCATTTTTCTCTTTAGTCTAGTGGAGTATGCGGTTTGCATTTAACACGTATTTGCTCGCTTTATACATGTACAAGGGGTGTCCATTAATTTCAGTAAGTGCCTCCTGGCCTGCAGCATTGAAATAAAATGATGAAATTTTGAAAGAAGTTACATTTAGATGAAGTTTTAGAAGGACCTCTTTTCCAGAAGCACATCATCTTGCAGTGTGGTTTCCTCTAGCAGCAATGCGCTTCCATCACTCATGCACGAGTCTCTGCATGCCATTGTAGAATGAGGGCAACTGCCGTGCCCCATCGACCTTACAGCCAGGACATCATGCTGTCAGTCATCTCACTGTTTCTCACGACGAAGCAGCATACGAAGGGTGTGCTCTTCACGCCTAACGAGGTCACCAGTGTAGCATCCTATTGGTGTCGTCAGTAGGTACCCTCATTGTTTGACAACATGCACAGGTGACTGGTGCACTGGTACATTGCTGCTTATAGAAAATGTGTCAAAAAGTCATATGCTCCTTGGAAAGAAGACATTCTAGATGTTTGTTTTAATGTCACATCTTTAAATTCTGTCCGTTTATATAAGGGGACAAAACTTGTTTAGTATACCTCAAGCCAACGGGTTCTGAAAAGCCAAAAGGAATCTTTGGCTAAGATAGGTTATTGTTTAGGTGCAAATGGTAGTGGAAGAAGTCCTGTAGGGCATGGGATTCGCAAGGTAAATGCATCACTATGCTGTTGATGGCATCCTCTTGAGGCTCACACTAGATATATTCTTTCTGTGCTGACAAGAATTCTTAAGAATACGCTAGCTAGAACAGACATAAGCTTCTGTGACTTGGTAACAGCTGCCAAGCTGGACTGTGTTTGTCTGGCTGATTTTATAGTCAACAGTGATCAGTGTCTAACTACAGTGTAAGGAGTCTTCGTGTGGCTCCAAGAATTGCTATTCACACTATCATAATCACAAAAGCTTATAAGCTGTTGTGATTATGATAGTGTGAACAGCAATTCTCAGAGCCGGGACATCTGCATTACAGCAGTGCTGAGGTTTTGCTCCACAAGCTTATCTGCTTGCATCCTTGCAGTTTTTATCAGGCATTACTCTCATAACTTTGTGCTATCAGTGTCAGAGGAACTTATTCACGTTGTTACTATATCTGAAATCTCAGCATACGTTCACAAAATTTTACTCACAGAGGTGTTTAAAAAATTTCAAGGGTTGTTTTCACTGCTAGAAGTGTCAAAAAGGTAGCGTGATTAACCTCGCAATTTAGTAAATTTCGGTTGAAAGCATGACTGCTATACCAAGTTTCATCAATCAGTTGTTCAATCACTATAATTTTTTCTGAAGGATGGGGCAAAAAAAAAAAGCTGCTCTGAATGACAGCTTGGTACAGCGGCTACTCGTACATGCGGCAACCACAAGCGTGACACCGTAATAGGCAGCAGTGCAGTTGTATAAATAATGAACTGAGTGGAACATAGTTCTACTACAAGATGCATTTATCGTCAGCCTTATGAAATTTAGCAGACATTCTGTGCCAATGGGCGGGTGTCTAAGCACCACATACATGAGTTTGCTAATAATAGCATACATCTGAATTCTCAATGCGTCACATACCATAGATCAATTCATTTATTTATGTAAAAATGTTAGCCCACAGAGCCATGTTTTGTTTACTTTTGACATGACTGGTACATGCAGTACAAAAGTACAATTTATGAATAGCTACACAGATAATTGTTTTGTAGAGTGTACAATATAAACACTAGAGAAGAATAAAATTTTCATGCTTCTTAATGCAGCTGGAAAAATATCGCAAGCAATGCTGTAATGGCGGCTAGTTGGTTTTTCATCTTCAGGTTGGCGCGCTGTACTTTGGCACAAGGACTGGTTACAAAAAACAGGACAAGACAGGTATGTGCGTGAACTTTCAACTGTTTATTAAATGTACTGCTCTCCTTATAGACTCCCATACAAACTTACAAAGAACAAATGTACAAACGCGTATGAGATACAAGATGCTAAGTGCTAATTCATGAAACCGTAGCCCGTGATACAAGATGTTAAGTGCTATTCATGAAACCGTAACCTGTGTATCACCGCTTTCCATCGCGCTGCTTGTTAACATTTGAATTTTGCTGTGCGTCAGCACTATCGACGGATCGCTTACGCGTTCCGTGGAACCGGCCCGTGCCATTTCGTATGCTTCAAAGATTACTCTTTCATGCCGGTCTGTGAAATGCCTGATTATAGTGGTTTCCTCGAATCTTGGGATGCATTCTTTGCAGCGAGCTACATGCTTGACGAGATTGCTTGGATTGTTAATTTTGCCGCAGTTTCTTCGATGCTTAAACAGTCTGATATTTATGCATCTTTCGGTCTGGCCCACGTATCTCTTGCCGCAAGACAGCGGGATGTTGTACACAACACACTTATCACAATTCATGGTATTCTTTTTGATGGTCGATTCCCCATGCATAAACATCAGACTGGGTGAGCTTTGAAGAAACCGCACCAAAATTAACAATCCAAGCAATCTCGCCAAGCATAACTCGCTGCAAAGAATGCATCCCAAGATTCAAGGGAACCACTTTAATCGGACATTTCAGAGACCGGATTGAAAGAGTAATCTTTGAAGCATAGGAAATGGCATGGGCCGGTTCCACGGAATACGTAAGCGATCCGTCGATAGTGCTGACGCACAGCAAGATTCAACTGTTAACTAGCAGCGTGATGGAAAGCACTATCGCACTGATACAGTAATACACGGGTTAAGGTTTCATGAATAGCACTTAACATCTTGTATCACGGGTTACTGTTTCATGAATTAGCTCTTAACATCTTGTATCTCATACGTGTTTATACATTTGTTGTTTGTATGTGAGTATATAAGGCGAGGAGTACATTTAAGAAACAGTTGAAAGTTCGCGCACGTATCTGTCTTGTCTTGTTTTTTGTAACTAGGTAGCCCTTGTGGCAAAGTATAGCATGCCAACCTGAAGATGGAAAAATATGTATGGAAAACAGTAACAACGAAAGTACACAGTAGTATCCAAAAATTTTCATTCAATTAAGTTTCTTTAACAGTATGTACAATCAAAAAGTAAATAGTTACTATTTGAACATCTTATGCTCAGAAGCATACACTGTTCCTGCATTTCACAATTTGTTTCACAGCATGTTAGAAGGTTGCATGCATGTGATTGTAAGGCATTATTATTTCAAGTATTAGGAGTGCACCTCTCATCTGTAAAATGAATGATATAATGGGGTTGTTTCTTAATGTCAGGCTTATTTCTTTTACATGGCTTTGCAAAGCAGACATTATCTTTCAGAGCAGACACCATTGTGCAAGTGGCACTGTTGTGAAATTCTTGCAGCCCCATCATTATCATGTGGCTTGAAGAGCGCAGAGCTTCACTCACTTGTTTGTTGCTGTAGCTCGCAGCTTAATATAGAAGGGATCAAAAGTTAAGAAGGGAAGCTTTGTTTTTCTTTTGCCGTAGATGGTGAAGCTTGCTTATGATTCGCATCTCCAGTGTTGCATCTTTTCCTGTGCTCTGCATGAAAATGTGAAGTTGGACGTGCTCACCAAGGGATATGATCAGATTTTAATGCTACCCTCGAAGCTTATTGACACCCACTTCTTTCAACATGCCACACTCCCTTTATCAAGAACTTGCTTCACTGGCCTTTTCTTTTTTTTTATTGCTGCCTTCATTCCTTGAAAATAAAAAACAAATACAAGGGATGACAGGAAGACTTCAAAACACCTGTTTAGCAAAATAATTGCAGTGAGGCAGAGGATAAACGGGAGATGTTGACTGACCCTCTAGTCCTTACAGATGGCCATCATTTATGCTCTTTCTTTTAGTTTCAATCATAGCTGATGATTGGCTTAAAAACACAAAATGTTGAAAATTGCATAGGCATAGAATCAGCCTTTACATGTGGCTTTGTGGTTTGTAGTATCTTTATGCTACTGTAGTTAATGATGCTTCAACACTCTGTATGACAGCATTTATTTCAGCCCTTTGTTTTTACTTATTCTTATGAGAAAATGTAACATGTGCTATAGCAGTTGTAAGTTCTGAAAAACAGATTCTGAAAAGTACCTTCTTTTCTTTTAAACCGTTATTTATTCTATAGCTACCTTCTGGCCACTGTTGGAAAGCATTTCATTTATTTTTTTCTTAATGTATGTGTTAAAAACAGTGCCTGGTAATAAAACGAACGTATAGCTAATAATGACAATTCCTACCAACCGCAGTTGCTGTGCAGTGCACGTATAACTCACTAGGGTCTTTCTGCCAAGTTGCCGTTAATAGCAGAGTTATCAGTGTAGAAAGCATTTGAATGAGACGATTTCTTATCACAACTAAGCCAATGTCGTTGCCATTCTCACAACAGCATTAAAAGTGGTAATCCAAGGTGGTGCATATGTTGACTTACTTAATCAGGCTCAAAGCTGAGTGTTTGCTCCTTTTTCCAACAGTGTTGCTCATTAGTGAAGAGACTTTGTGTATGAACTGCATGCTTGCTTCAGCTACAACAGATATGTGAATAATTGCAATAATGAAAATGATACTTCATTATAGTTGTATATTATAATTTATAGAAAAGATGATGGTGCACTAAAGAGCACTTGAAACACAGCTGATCATTGGCATTCTGTCTTAGTACCAACAGTAGCATTGAGTGTGAAGTTCTTATATGTATGTGATGGCATAGTTTTACAGTATAATGAAACCATTGATTAAACATTATATAGTATACTTTACAAAATTTATTGTTATGATGATCATCTTAGTACCACTACATCCTGTGAGAAATCCTGTCAGATCCACATTCCTAAACCACATATCGAGTCCTATCTGGGACACTGTACGCCCATGGTGACACTCTCCTCCCCGAAGGATAATTCAGTAGTATGACCTGCTAGGTATGGTAGGTGTTAATGCTGTATTTAAATGCAGCCTACCACAGCTAGTTTTGTCTTTTCAACCTAATCGGTATCTCATTTCCAGCTTCATGTTTAAAAGGTTGGTGTATCTTCGGTTTTTCTTTCCTCAGAAAAAGAGTACTATTACCAGGAAGCCTTCCTGACAACCTACAAGACGTTTGTGAGCCCCATGGATCTAGTGAACAAGCTCATATACCGCTACAACAAGTTTATCCAGTTCTCGGACACACGGCAAAAGTATGCTCGCTGGGCTTTCTCGCTCCTGGTTCGTGTTGTGGATGACCTTGGGTAAGTACGATTGAAAAAATAGTTGCTGCAGCTCAGTGTGCATAATTTTGGAAATTAATTAGGTGTGCTTTCTTGAGTTTTTATCTAGAATGGAAATTTTCAGTTCTATTTGTAGACATGGATTCATTTGATGATTTTTCTTATGGTTTTATGGGCTGTGTCTTGCTTCTCTTCTTTTTTTTTTTGTTATGGGTGGCTATCTGTAGTTGCAAAAATAAGTGCTGGTAATAACTATGCTGTCACAAGGAATAATAACTAATAATTATGCTGTCACGTGAAGATATGATGACAGCATACGAGGCGTGCAGATATTGCAAGTTAATTAATCAAGTAATTTGACCCACGTTTTGAATGCCTATTATTTTAACTTATAAATAAATAAAACTGAAAAGTTATTGGAACATCATCTTTGACATGGTCATTGATGCATTTCTTCGTTATTATGATACGTGGTGCCAGACAAGTTTTGTCGAACTCTTGATTACGTCACAGAATAGTAGTTTAGTTAGAAGTTTTGGCTAAAGGTTTTACTTAAAGCATGTGCCTAATATGCAGTGCACAAAGGCTGCATGTTACGAAGTATGTTAGGAGCATTCTGCAAAAGGCAGGGTCTCAAAAACGCATGGAAATGTTGCGGTAACAAACTTTAATCACAGATTCCTGCTACCGGTGGATGTAGGCTGGCTCTTCTCGCCTCATTGAGCAAGTCCAGTAATGTGCGTTGTGGGTGTGCATCATGATTGTGTGTAGGCTGAGTGATGCGGGTCCAGACATGGTACGAGTCCTGACATCGTTCTCTCACCAACTGGTGGGCCGGGGAGACCTGAGCCTGGCAAGGGCTCTGCGGGCCAAGGTGGTAGAAAAGTGGGAGGCACACGCGCAGCTGCACACTGCCCTGGGGGGCCCCTGGGGCTCCACTGGTGCTGGGGGTGCCCCGCCTGGCTACGGTGGTAGCCTGGCCAACTTGCGCGTCACTACCCAGCCAGCCACCTTGCTCCACTTCAAGTCAGAGCTCCTGGCCGAGCAGATGACTCTGCTCGACGCTCACCTCTTCCAGCGCATTGATGTAAGTATGGAGAGCACCTACGGATTGAGCACTGAGAGGTTTTCTTGATAGGCGCTAGTAAAACCTGCTTGTAAAAACCTCCTTCGCTTATGAGCACCTGATGCTTCTAAACTAAAGCAATTTAGGTGCATCATTTGTGCACTTGCTGCACCCTTTCCTACCCAGTTTGGTGGCTCATTAGCTTTGGCATTCGTCTGCTGATCTCAAGGTCACAGGATCAAATCCTGGCCACTGCTACCACATTTTGGTGGAGACTAAATGCAGAAGCGCCCGTGTGCTGTGCAGTGTCAGTGCACGTTAAAGAACCACAGGTGGTCTAAATCAAATCTAAAGGTCTGATTTAAATCCAGTGGTCTAAATGAATCCAGATCCCTCCACGACGTTCCTCATAGCCCATGTGTCACTTTGGGACGTTAAACTTCACATACTTTGTGCCACCCTTGCATTACAAGAAATGAGAGATATTTGAACTGGCCTTCAGATGGGAGAAGGTCTATGCATGTATTTCACGTCAATGTCGCACCAGATGGTGCAAGAAATAGGGACAAACCTGTGAGCATGACTGACATCGCCGTGATAGAATAGACCAAAAATATTTGTATGCCTAGGTGTAAGTGTGTGCCTGTGCTTTGAGGTACTGATTTTTACGGGTGTGTAAACAGTACTTATTCAAAAGGATATCATTTATGAATAGAATAGCTTGACTGTCAAACTGAATAAAAATCAGACAGCAAAGCAACCAAACTAAATTAAGTGTGAACTAATTTATAAGTGATATTGTAATTTTATGCACACTGTTGTAAAGGATGGCAAAGAATCTTAAAAGCTTTAAAGTCTTTAAAAGTCAGGCAGGGAGACACGACCTTGCCAATGATATTCACCGCCTGTTTACGGGAGGTGTCCTGAAGCCTGGACTGGGAACAATTGGGGATAAGAGTTAATGGAGAATACCTAAGTAATCTGCGATTCGCTGATGACATTGCCTTGCTAAGTCACTCAGGAGATGAACTGCAAAGCATGATCAATGAGTTAGACAGGCAGAAGAGAACAGTGGGTCTAAAAATTAGCATATAATAAACCAAAGTAATGTTCAACAGTCTTGCAAGGGAACAGCAGTTCACAATTTGCTACGGGGTGTTGGAAGCGGTAAGGGAATACGTCTACTTAAGGCAGGTAGTGACTGCTGATCCAGAACATGAGAGAGAAATAACTGGATGTATAAGAATGGGGTGGAACGCATGTGGCAGGTTCTATCAGGTCATGAATAACAGCTTACTAATATCCCTTAAGAGAAAAATATGCAACAGCTTTGTCTTACTGATACTCACCTATGGGGCAGAAGTGTGGAGGCTAAGGAAAGGGTTCAGCTTAAGTTAGGGACAACACAGCAAGCTATGGAAAGAAAAATAAGTGTAACGTTAAGAGACCGGAAGCTGGCAAAGTGGGTGAGGGAACAAACGCAGGTTAATGACATCCTAGTCGAAATCAAGAGGAAGAACTGGGCTTGGGCAGGGCATGTAATGCAAAGGCAAGGTAACCACAGGTCCTTAAGGGTAATGGAGTTGATTCCAAGAGAAGGCAAGTGTAGCAGGGGGTGGTGGGAAGTTAGGTGGGCGGATGAGATTTAGAAGTTTGCGGGGATACTGTGGCCGTAGCTGGCAAAGGACAGGGTTAATTGGGGAGACATGTTGCCTTGCATTGGACGTAGTCTGGCTGATGTTGACAGTGATAACAGCACACACATGAAGAAAATAGAAGTGGTACCATTACGGTGATTCTTGTGCACAGGATGATAACAACAAAACCACCTCAAGGATGTTGAGTGTAAACTTTTACCACTAATGATGATGGTGAACAAATTGGTAGCACAATGCCACAGTGGAACAAATGGGTGCATGTTCAGGCTTTGGACACCACCAGGCAAACAAAATGCAACATGCAGTAGGCACAGAACAATGCCTGATCAGCTGCCAGGCCACATATATGGCTCAAGGGCCTGCAATGTATGACAGAGCTAGCTGGCACCAAACTCTGATGTTACGCCGAGCCTCCGAGACAGACATCCAGCATGAGTGATAGCAATAAAACACTTTGTACCTGTTAGGAATGATTGAACAAATGTATGTTTGCAAGCATTGTGACCTTAAAAAGATGGGTGGTGTGCAGTGCAATTTGCAACAGTACTTGTGTGTCTCGAACTGGCACAGTGATGCATATTAATCAATGCTTGTACACCATGTAAGCTTCCAGTGCTGAGTTATGTGTTATCTTCACAAGATACGCTCGTGTTTTCACAGTTTTTGAATAATTCTGAAGCATTTATGCCTTGGGCCTTTGTGGCAGCCTTGATATGTCAGATAATGTTCCCTCTGGGCCTGTTCCTTGATATGAAGTATGTGCTTACCATATTATGTTTATCTAGATCTCCGAGATTCTTATCTGGGCAAAAGAGCAAAATGAAGATTCAAGTCCAAACCTGACAAAGTTCACTGAACATTTCAACAAGATGTCCTACTGGTAAGGTTTCATTTCCAACCCCTTTGGCGCACTTCATTTAGTGATTAGCCACAGTCATGTTCTATCTACGCAGGCAGCTTTGTTGGGTGAGAGCCTTCAACAAATATAATTAATTCAAAGTGAAACATCTATCAAGTTTTGTCACCTTCTGAGCAGTTTTAGAGAATCACCTTCAGTGTTACATTATTTTTGTGGACTTCCTAATGTGTTTCACTTCTGGCATGGAATATTAAATGCCTGCAGAGTTCAGAAAGGAGCCGCCACGTTGGCTCAGTGGTTACGGGGCTTGGCTGCCGACTTGAAAGGCTCAGGTTTGATCCTGGCCGTGGCAGTCGCATTTAAATGGAGGCAAAATGCTGGAGGCCCATGTACTGTGCGATGTCAGTGCACGTTAAAAAAACCGCAGATGGTCGATATTATCAGGAGCCCTCCACTACGACGTCCCTTGTAGCCTGAGTCGCTCTGGGCCGTAAAACCCCAGAAAACCAAACCAACATCGCACAATTTACGTAAAAACTAAGTAGTGTGGGTTTGAGGACGCTCCCTTGTGGTAAGCTGGCATTTACAGATTTTATGGGTGAATAAATGATTCCATCTTGCCACTCATTCCTTCCATTATTGCAGGTATGAGGTTACTAGTACTAATACTACTCCTTCTATGTTGCACAATTCTAATTTGTTAGGCGGTGTTTGAGGACTTGCTTTTAAGATTGGCTCTTTTTGCACAAAAAGCGATAACTCTGTTAACCTATCTTTATGGAATCTGAATTGATCAGGACTGTTCAGATTAGAAGTGTTTGCAAACTTTGTTATATATAAGTGTATTTGTTTTTCTAACCTCTGAAAAAACAAGCATCAAAGAAATCAGGCTATTTTTTGTCATTGGACTTAAGAACTGCAAGAATTTTCTATATTTGAATTTTTTTTTTCAGGAGAGGTACTTGTTGAGAGACTAAGATATATACACACACATGCACATACGCACGCACGCGCACACACACACACGTGCGTTGTGGTAGAATGGAGGAGAGAACATGTTTGACAGGCATTACTTTACTGTTTCCATTACTGCTTTAATGACTTCTTCCGGGTTAAATATAATCTATATAAGTTTTGCTCACACAGTTTTTATTTAAATGAAGGGTATTTGAGTTCCTGTTAATACCACTCTGCACTTCACAGTAAAAGAAGGATTCGAAACTGTATAAACAGAAGAATTTTTGAATGTTTTTGCTAATTTTTTACCATGCGCTACTTCATTGTTCAGTATTACTTCATTAGTGCATCTGCTTGCGAGAAAATGGCTTGAATGTCTTAATGTTATTCTAAATTATTTTGGGTTTCCTGTTGCACCCAGGTTCGAAAATATTAACTACTATTTACATTTTGTGCTTCTGTTTAAAGCATTTGCCCTTTTCCAGTGTTAAATTTTTTGTCAGCTGTATGGGTCACAATCACATGCAGCTAGGAACATTATGAACGGCAGCTGTGTTGTAGTACACTGCATTTTTATGATGGTGTCATGTACACTGTATACTTGCTTATGTTTTTAGGATTGTGTCACTGTTTTACATGTTGCCTGGTTTTCTTGGCAGGGCACGCTCTTGTATCTTGAAGCAGTGCGACGCGAAAGAGCGCGAGCGAGTAGTAGTGAAGTTCATCAAGATCATGAAGCATCTGCGCAAAATCAACAACTTCAATTCTTACCTGGCCATCCTGTCAGCATTGGATTCTGCACCAATTCGCCGTCTTGAGTGGCAGAAGAATATCACTGAGGTGAATACAGTGCCTGGCTGCCCCTTTTTGCCACTGGCAGGTTGCTCTGTTACATTTAGATCTCATTTCGTGTTCACGTTTTATGTTTCTTTCTTAGGGCCTCAAGGAATACTGCGCCTTGATAGATAGCTCATCGTCTTTCCGTGCATACAGACAAGCTTTGGCAGAAACAACACCACCATGTATTCCTTACATGTGAGTACATTCAAGTAGTGTCACTGCTTTATGAGGTGGCAGAAAGCAGGAGCACCCACTGATGAAGAGGAAATAGCGCATTGCTCAGGTGCCCAGTTCTTAGTGCCTTCTTGACATGTGTTGCTACTCTGAAGTCACGCTAATGGCCATTTCATCATCATAATACTAAGTGCTTGCTAGGCGCACAAGTTTAATGCCTGCATGTTGACTCGCATAATTCTTTTTTTTTTCTTGTGGTGTGCTTTTAAAAAACCCTTACGGGCACTAGTCGGGTGTCACCCGACGCTGGATAAAAGTGTATTTACAGAGGATAGGGTGTCCTTCACAATACGGCGAATATTGCTGACCACAAAGAGCTCAGAAAGTTTACACACCAAAAAATCTTTGCTTCAGTAAATTGCAGCTTTGTGGAGGTGCTTTTAATGGCTTTACTTAAGCATTTTTCTTGAATTGCGGGCACTCTCAAAAGCCAGATGTTTCTTTTCAGTGGCCTGATACTGCAAGACTTGACTTTTGTTCATGTGGGAAACACGGATTACATCACGGACGCCATAGTGAACTTTACCAAATGCTGGCAGCAGTTTCACATCCTTGAGCCCATGAGGTGCTTCAAGAAAAAGTAAGCAATTGGTCTGCAATTTGTCGCTGTTTTCTTCACGTGCTTCATTGCCTTTTGTCTCTAAACATTTTCCCATGATGTATTGTTTCCATCTTACAGTTCAGACAAGTGTCAGCTTGGTGGATTGTGCATTAGGCTTTCTCACACACAATAAAAATAGAGCCTAAGTTGGCATTAACACCTGGTTCCTTTTATCGTTATGCGTATGCAGTTCCTTCAAGTTCATTTGAAACTTAGACTCTACATTATTATAGGGCACAGACTGTTTAAGCCAGGAAAAGAGTATTTTGTTAAAACCTGGAAGGTAAATACCACCATTTATTATTTTTGAGAGTGAAGCTTCTTAATGGAAATAAGATTAGAGGTGAGAGCAGGGAAGCATTATGTGCTAAATTCTTCTTGTTGCTATGTGTTGCCTCTCTGCTAATTGTTCTGTGTTGCATCATTCTACAGGCCATTTACATTTAAGCGCAATGAGCAGATAATCGACTTCTTCAACAACTTTGAAGACTACCTCTCAGAGGATGCAATGTGGGAGATCTCTGAGAACATCAAGCCACGTGCAGGCCAAAAGAAGAAAGACTACAGCTGAAGCAGTTATTTACACCTGGCATTTTATCATGTGCATCCCTTCATGGTGCCTGCTTGCTTTATAGTTCATTTACCAGGCCGGCCATTTTTGAAGGCGACGAATACTTAGTGCTGTTTCATACTAGGCTTTTTTTTTTCTCACTTTTATGTTTACTCATGCTTGTTTTATTATGTACTTTTAATTCTATGCCTTTATGATCTTAGTTTAAAAATTGATGTAAAATCTATGTAGTGTATAGCTGTGACAGCTGTGGACCATGTAGAATGTTTTCCTTATTGAGTCATTTCAAGGCGAGGCAATCACTGGCGCATTTTGCAGCCACAATCTAGCAACAGTGTAGTGTCAACCTTCAGAGTGCAATTATTTTATTAGATTTTTGTTACTGTATATGTGTGTTAGTATTGCCAATAATTTATTCTTGTCACTTAGCTATGTAAACTTTAGCTTAGGGGCTCGCTTGCCCTTCCAGACGTGAAAAGTATGCAAGCTTCAAAGTGTTTTTTGACTTACGATTAATATAGTACTATATATATTTATTGATAGGCAACCGTGCAGTTTTTTTGTTTTTTTTTGCAACTTATACCATACTTGGGACTACTGTTTATGCAATGTTGCCAAAAACTGGACCCTCCTTAACTAAGCCTTGCTGTCAAAGCTGTTCCGCTTGTATTGTAGACCCCCATCAACTCAGTCTCGGTTAGTTGTCAGTATATTTGCATGTGCAGCACTGTAAAACTTGGGCTACCATTTTGATCTAGGGCAACATTCCAGAGTGCAGAACTACATGTGCAGGGGCCTGGAAACGATTTTTTTCATATAGCAAACTCTTTAAGAACAAGATTCATTGATAGAGTACTTCAGTGAAGTTTAAGTGCTTGTTTATGGCTGCTTTATCTTAGTTGAAAAGGAAAAAAGGGTTTTTGCTAGAAAGCTTGAGCCCATGTAAGGTTCTTTAGCACTATGGTCAACAGCCCTATGGTACAGTCTGCATTCATTGTGGTTAGCATGCTTTCCTGCTATAAACAGTTCTCTCACATTTCAAATTTGCTGCCTAATTTTAGGGTGCAGAACACATGCAGCAAAGTAAACCATAAACCAGTGTGACAAATAATGGGACGTCCTTTTTTTTTTGCATACCTGGTGCTCTCAGGTGGTTGCCAAGACAGTTGGGCTTCAGATCTCAGGAGCTATACAGTGTGCTGAACCATAAGATACAGTAACATAGATGAGGCAGTATGGCTCAAAGTCATTCAGCCATTATATTCAGCCAAAAAAATATGTGCACAGAATTCTGGGACACTTCATTATATTTTTGCTCCATGTGTAGAAGATGCGGCAGCTGTTAGTCCCCTTTTAACAGCTGTTGTATCGGATTTGCAAAAATGGCCCAGTGTAATGTCTGAAACAATTGGTGCTAGTTTTAGCTGTTGGAAGTTTAGGAAACTGCTTGGTCTCTCTTATTAGCGACTGGAGTACTGTAAAAAAAAGTATCGATTTGGTTTTGTGCAGTGCTGGCATATTGCTGTCAAGTTTACAAGCCATGCCTAGCATGTGCAAGGAGGTGGTTCCTGATCCTCTTTTACATGTTAAGTCTTGCAACATGTACTTTTATTGAAAGAACTGTACCATTACTGTAGCTCATATTAATGCATTTTAATAGCCCCTACCATTAAACAATTGCCATGTATTGCTTGTTATAATTTGTTCGGCATTGAAGAAGCAGGGCCCAGTCTTCACTCTTCAGCTTATTCACATAGGCGGTGATGTAGCCCTATGCCTTGACAACAGACTCGATCTGTGTACAGAGTAACCTTTGTTGGTTTTTGCATTGGCAGGAATTTTTTTTTATTTCTCTGCTTTAGTGACTAGATTTTAGCCCTGTGATCATCATACTATGAGGATATCTTATGTGTGAGCACGCGACAGATAATTAATTTGTCGCTGTTTATTGTGACCGGTTTTAATTTTGATTGCGAAGGACTACTGTGCAGACTGTGACATCTAATACCGCCCTACAAACACAACTGGTAAATTTATACAACTCGAAAGCGCCAGTTGCACGCCATTGCCCGAGAGGAGCTAAAAATGCAGGCCAATCTTGAATGTTTGGAACTTCTTGCTGATGATGAGAGAAGTGCATGTTGTGTACCAAGTAAACCAATTTCTTCATGGTGATTTTCATGTCTCAAGGTGCTAAACCTTTGTGCATACAGGCTTTAAAAATCAAATATGTTCTACGCTGTGTTCACTAATACTTTTTAGAAAGTTTCTAAGAATACACAGAAACATGCCTCCATGATTTTGTATCAGTATTTTTTAATGCAGTTAATCATGTCTGAAGCAGAATAAGGCATTTCTGGGAGGAAGGGGGTGGGGGGGGGCAGTAGAAGCTGTTCGCAAAACTAGAGCTTTTTATTTATCACAGCATTAACAAAGAGACAACTTTCAATAAAAGGGTGATATTTTGTTTCCCTCAGAACCTTTCATATGCCTTTGACTGGGGAAAAAGGTAGCATATGTACCCTGTTAATGTCTCTTTGCCTATGTTATCCCCCCCCCCAACTCAAAAAAAAATTTCAATATCCCTGGTGAGCACTCACCACCATGTGGGTGCAGTGAAAAAATACTGCCTTACAGATTGAGTGAGAAAACACCTTTAACGTAACACCAAGTCCAATATTACGAAGCCAGGATAGCTCTGACTTGCTTTAGTAATGTTTCCTTCATGAAAAGGTGGCTAAGCTGCCTATATGTATGGACAGATTTCAAGAAAGACGTAAAAATGCTTTCACACGTGTTGTTGCAATGTTTTTAAAGTCTCCGCCTTTGGCATTGCACTGGCACTATTCAAGAAGTCAACAGATCCATCTTCATCAACTGAGTTTTGACATTATGTGCATAAAGCTAGATTTCCTGCATTGTTTCTTTGTGGTGTGAAGCTTGTTTGTGTGTGTGTGAAAGCATGTTCTGAACATTTATGTTATGTCATGGCAGGCAGCAAACTAACAGATTTGATTGCAAAATCTGCTACAGGTTTTTAATTATCACCTCGTTTGAAACACAGGCAAGTAGAAAACCAAGCTGGTCATTTTAATTTAAATATTGGCATGTGAACAAACTCCTTTTGATGTGTTGTATGGCCACCGAGGTGTTCAAAATGAGGGTGCCATTCGTAATGTAACCAGCTGCATCTTTTAAAACTTTGTCAGGTGTCGGCTAGTACACATATGGGAGGCTCAACGTTGGAGCCATTTGAATGAAGTCTTAGAGGTGCCCGACAGTTTGTGGCAGAGCACACCTTGAGCACTACTGCTAAGGTCTATTAGAGGCTCAGTAAAATGCTGTGCTCATCTTCACTGAATATTTTCTCTAAGGTGATGTACAGTATTCTAAATTAGCTACTCTAACAGTATCTAAATAAAGCGGGTACCATGCATGGTACATATAAGACCTTATTACTTTTGTTGCATTTTATTTTTGCACTTTACAGATGTTTGGGGGAGCTCTGTACATATTATAAAAGCCAGTGTGAAATTGTAAAATGTCGTGCACATGCCTGTGTAAATATATTAAAAGAATGAAGACTTATTTGAGGCACTTCAGTGACCTTTAAGTGAAGTATGCCCCTAAATCATAGCTTTATACTTCCAGGTATTCTGGAGGAAGTAGTTGTGATAAAAAAATAACACTTATATGGCACTAACACCCACAAGCAGCAAAACATTACAGAATAGTGCTATATACTGCTTGCCAGTATGTGTATGTGATAAAAATTTTTAATATGCCCAAGAATGAACTGTCAGTGGAGTTTGTTGTTCATGTCATCTAGTGCATGTCTTGTGCATGGTTCTTGGGGGCACATTTTTGCTTTTTTGTGCGTGTGTGTATAGCCCCATTGTTGCTGGCACTTGCATGTCCTTGGTAGGTGCTTATAGGAAGGTGAACTGCATAGCAAGCCATAACATAACTGTTTACTGCCGTAATGACGTGGGCCTGTGCCCAACTTCAATTATTGTTCATCACCTGAAGTCACAACAGTGTACAATTTGTTCTTCAGTGCATCATTAAAGCTGTATCTTGAGTTCTAGATAACTTGTCTTCATCAGCATCTGAAACGGTCTGACCTTAGTTACAAGTGTGATTAGAATGTCTAAAAAACATCAAATATGCCAAAGTACAAGTGCTTTGATGTGCATTAAAACCCCTATTTCGTAGAGTATGCATTTTTGCATGGTCTGTTATTTGGGCAGCTCAAAACGTACTTCTGTTTTGAGGTTACCTTCTCATTTAAGCACTAGATCTACTTGTCCTCCGTTCTTGTGTGAACTTAGCGCAATTCATTGCGCTAAAGGTTGGGAATGTGGCTTTCCCGGTACGGTGCTATAAGTTCGCACTGCCTGTTATTTTCCAAGGAAGCGCATAGCAGCAGTAACTGCAAAATTTACTGCATTCATTATTCCTTCTATCTGTAACCGCCTCCAAAAATTTTCATTTAAATGCAAACTTGTAATGAATCAGAAGCATTTTGAAGATCACAATAAAATTATTGCATTTATCAAGCTTTTATTGAAATTTAGAAGCTTTTTGTAAACTGGTAGGTCCAAATGCAGTTGCCCCGAGGGTTAAAGCTACTTGGAATTGCAATTTTTCTCCCTTTATGGGGCAACTCCGGAGTTTTTTTTTTTTTACCTCCACGCGTTTGCTGACACTTTCATGGTGGGTTCTCTGGGCTCTTTCAAACCTTAGCGCTACATGTCATAGCCAGGCAGCAGTTTGTTTCCGCACAAATGAATTACAAATTTTCCCCGTTTCATGGCCTCATTCGGGCCATTTTCTATGGACAATCTTGCATGTGCGACATTGCAAGCTGCATACTTGTTGATATTCACTCTGCAAAAGGAAAAAAATTTTCAGCTTGTTTTTGGCCATATCGGAGAAATGATGACAATTGTAAGTTAGTCTCCAAATTCGGCAATCAGCATGTACACGAGAGGTTTTGTGAGAGTATCTGTGACCACAATTTGGTCGAAACCTAGTTTTGGTTTCCTGATTTTGCTGTTTTGCAATTGTTTTCCTCATTATTTTTAAAAAAAAATTGCTGCTGCAGTATTTCAAACATAGGCGACTGCAGACCGAACACGCAGACGGAGGCAGACATGAGTTCAGGCATCGGCAGCGTGCACAGCGATCCGCCGCTGCTGAGCCTCTCAGACGAATCCTCAGTGGAAACATTTCCAAATGACGTTACAGCTTTGGTCACATGACAACGACGCACGCAAGGATGTCAGCTCGGGCTAATGTCATTCGTCGGAAATTACATTAAATTTCCGCCTGACGGGGCTGTTGCAGTCGCTTGGAATTGAATGGGTTCTGGAGCACAATTCAGTGCCTTATTTGCTGTCTTCTCTCTTCTTCAGATTCCTTAAATTTCTAGGGATTGATCATCAATTGCGCGCATAGTTGCTCATGTAACACACCATGTTACACACTATCTTCTCTTGCGCTACACCATTTAACACAAAACGTTACGCATCACTAGACACCTTTAGCGTACCATGTACCATGTTATTAGTACAGGAGTGCCAGGAGCCCGCGCGCGGCCAATGTGCATGCGCAAATCATTTTGACAGCACCAGGGCCTGGCACTGCGCGCGCGCCTGCAGCATCGGGACCAATCAGCCCGTGCTGACTGGTGGTGGGCGGGCTCCCGGTACTTCGGTAACGGTAACACGGTATGCTAAAGGTGTCTACTGTTAAAGTACAAACGGTCGCAAACGGGAGAAGGACACTTCCGCTTATGCTAATTAAAACGACACGGCAAATGCTGCGGCAACGGCCGGCACAGCTGCCCTTCAACACAGTAATTTCGATAAGGAGTTCATTCAGACAGATTGGGGGAAGAGCGGAGAGACAATTGCCGGACACCAAAGCCGGTAGTGCACAATGCCGTCGACGCACGATCGAGTATGCTGCCATAACGCCAAACACGAAATTTCAGGGAGTGGGCGGCGGTGCCGAGAAAGGAAGCAGGCGCCTCAGCTCATGTAAAGCTGCGTCTCCCTCCATGTACCTGACTGCTCGAGAGGGTTGGAAGCATCTAGAACCGCAAATCCACGCGCGCCGCTTTGCCAAGGTCGCGAGGAGAGAAGGACAAGGGCTGTGAGCTGAGATGCGCTAGCAGGAGCCCGAGCCTTCGAGCGTTCTCCAGAACAATCTTCATTTTCTTTTGCCCCCAACTCGCCGCAGCGCGACCTGCCTTCACGCTACCACGTTCCTCCTCGCCAGTCTGCGTTCACTCGGTTATGCCGAGGCACGCCGCTCAACGCAGGAATGGGCGCACAAGAGCTGCGTTCTTAAATATTCATCAGAACTAAGGCAGGGAGGTTCTAGAAATATAGTAATCCGATAGGCAACTCAAAAATCCGGTTAGTTGACCGGGCATGCGCTACAGTCGTGACCGCTGGAGCGCTGGACTAAGTGACCCGCCCGTTAAACTCTGTGTCAGATACTTTCAAGAGCAAATAAGTTTTTCACTCACTCAAAAATCCTCTCGAGTTCCCCTTCCAGACAATTGCGTGCGTACGCTAATTGCTAAGCTTCCTTTAGCGTTCTGCACATACGCATTCTACGTACGCTATTTTATTGTGTATGCAAAGGTTTTGCGTACGCTATACTAAAACTGTCTAATGTACAGTCGTGCCTTGTTAATATGGACACTTTGGTTCCCGAGCAAAACTGTCCATAAAGCGAGTCGCCCACAGTAACAAATCGCGAAGAAAGACCTTAACATGCTATGATTATAAGGTCTGCTTCTGTGCATACTGGTGGCCAGTGAAGTTGAACTTAAACATAATTTTGGGAGCTACAGGCCCGTTAGGCCTGCTCACCCATTGAGCTTGAAATAATGTGGTGCAGCTCAAGGCGGCTGGGGGACCCCACACCGGCTGAGCGAATGGTCCATTTTAGGCCATGTTCACACCAGCATTCTGCTCGTTCTTGTTCAACCAACACATGTAGGCATCGTTCGAAAGCTTAATGTGCACTGTCAATTGATGCACACTACTGTAGAGTAGCTGC
The DNA here is from genome assembly GCF_052857255.1 of Amblyomma americanum. Classification (NCBI taxonomy): domain Eukaryota; kingdom Metazoa; phylum Arthropoda; class Arachnida; order Ixodida; family Ixodidae; genus Amblyomma; species Amblyomma americanum. The sequence goes on from NC_135497.1 coordinate 249,799,912, forward strand.
ATTATCAATTAACTGCACAAGACGTGGTATTGTAGATGACAAATTCGGTAGTTTCGTTGAACTTTTCTGAAGAAACTACTTCACTTAGGACAGTTTCGTCTGCCCCACATATGCCCCACATGCCTAGTATCAAATGGTCTGAGAATGTGCACACGCTGGACTGTATTAGGAGAATTTGGCTATTTTGGGCACGAATGTCTGCTCTGTATCATGGTGCACAGCAGCAGCATTTTTACCACTTGGGGCAGACAAATATACTGATGCAGTGCGTGAATTTTAATAAACTTATCATTAGTTCATTAATTGCCTTTCCAATTTGAATAATTCTGATCATGAGGCAGTATTACGGAAATCTTCAAAACTGGAAAGGAAAATTAAAAATGAATTAATGAAGATAACTTTATTAAACTTCGCATACTGCAAGTGCACTAAGTTCACGTACATGTGCAGAAGTGAACATGTAGTAAATGCTGCATCAGTGCCAAAGAGCAGCAAATATGGATTGGTTTTTGAGGAAAGGAAAGGAAATGGCGCAGATAACTGTCTCACATATCTTGATAGAAGCTCGAACCACGCTGTAAGGGAAGGGAGGAAGGTGGGAGTGAAAGAAGAGAGAAAGAGGTGCTGTAGTGGAGGGCTCTGTACTAATTTCGGCCACCTGTGGATATTTAACATGCACTGACATTGACATCGCACGTACAGCACGCTGGCGCCTTTGAGTTTCACCTCCATCGAAATGTGGTCACTTAGCAGCAAATATTGCAAAATTACTTTTTCTTGTGTAGTATGAACAGGATCATAAAAGGCTGCATCATCACAGAAAATTCATGCTCTTAATAGCTGTCTGGCTTAACACTGGAAAAAATAAGAGACCCTAATAAATTAACCTGTTTAAAGAATTCCTACACCTATCAGTCAGTCATGAGAAACACCTTAAATAAGTTGAGCGCCTTAAAGAGACATATCCTCCCGCAACATTCTTCCCACTCGGTTTTACCCTTGATTTGAACCTGCAGGTCATGGTTATCCGTGGTAACATTGCTTATCACTATCTTTGGAGGTGGCTCCAGCGGACAACTGCAGGCACTAATGTCACAGAGGTGACTGCTCTGTGTTCACACAGCCTTTTGAAAGCTGCTATGGGAAAAAAGATGAGCTAACTTTCTGCTTCATTGGTGAGCGCAAGTATCTCGTGGGAATATGTGAAACTTTTCAAGAATGTTCAAGAGTGTACCTGTGCCTGCTGAACATGTTAACCACCGCAGTTGGCGAGTGGTACAGGCTGCCTATGCATTCATATTTACATATTTTATACGAATGTGCGATGAGGCAATTTCAGTAACTGTACACGATTTTCAGAAACAATCGTTTCACATCTGTTGCTTTTAGGCAGTGAAAAATAAGGATGTAGAAGCACAAAAAGGTTGAGTGATAGCAGCCAATATACTAAAACTTCACCACGCAGCTGATCTCTTCCTAAAGATTTCTGTAAGGTTTTATGGGGGTTTAACGTCCCAAAGCAACTCAAGTTATGAGGGACGCCATAGTGAAGAGCTCTGGGAATTTCGACCACCTAGGGTTCTTTAACATGCACCAACATCACACAGTATACACAGGCCTGTAATATTTTGCCTCTATCGAAATGCGACCGCCATGGCAGGGATCGAACCCACATCTTTCGGGTCAGCAGCCGAGAACCATAACCAATGTTGTAGGCGTTACCGAAAAAAAGTAACCAAATACGTTACTCGTTACGCTAAGAAAAAAGGAACGCGTTACCACCCTACGTTACCTCTAAAGAAAAGTAACACGTTACTGTTACCGTTACTGAAAAAAACTACTGCACGTTACTTTGCCGTTACTTCATGGCTATAAATTTTAATTAGTGCGTCTTCGCTGCAAGAACTCAAGATAAGAATTTTATAAAGCCCATATTTCACATAAAGCTTTTAGCCCAAACAACCATTTTACGCGATATTTTGCACAAATGTGCAGGAGCTTAGCAATGTTATAATGGCCTAAAGTTGCCTGTAGAGTTGTGTTGGATTCTAACTCTGTGGCATATGGTGAAGCCATCTTCTGAATGTGGCACTAAACACAAAATGGCACTTCATCATCAAATCTAACTTCACAAAGAAAACATCATTGGAACTAATTCTGAAAAATGTGATGTTCCAGAATGCTCGGCATGCTTCCACTCTTTAGAGAATCGTGTGTGCGAGTTTTTTGGGAAGGAGAGGTAGGCGAAGGCGAGTGTGTGAATGCGTATTCGTGCACGTGTTTCGTGCTTTATGGCTATTGTTTGTTTTTTTAGTTGGGTGCGTCGTGAAGGGCAGGTGTTTTCTGGCATGCATGCGAGCCATAACAAAGGTCGTCGACAGCACCTGTTTGTTTATTTGCAACATCACTTTAGGTGTTCTGTGCTTTTTTTTTTAGAAAAAGGGAACAGAGTGGGTGACAACTGGAACAAAACGTAACTAGTAACGTGACACCTCACGTTACCGAAAAATGTTAACGTAAGTATGTTACTGTACTTTACTAAGTACTTTACTAAGTTACCGAAAAAAGTAACGCGTTACCGGTAACGCCGTTACTTGTAACGCGTCACTGCCAACACTGACCATAACCCCCGAGCCACCGCAGCGGCTTCCTGTAAGGTTGTGAAGAACAATGTTCAGTTTCTGACATGCGGCATTGCAATATTTATGTGTAAGATAGTGTGTTACCAAGTTGTGCAGGCCTTGCAAGATACAATTAAATGCCTGAAGAATATTCTTTTTGATTAATTTATTATTGTTTTTCACGTTTCTGTGAATAAATATAGGTTCAGTTGCAGACAACATAGCCGCAAATTAGGCCTACGGAAATAAAAATACGCATGGACCCTTTGATTTACGTATCACTCCGCCGATGGCAGAGCAGCAAGCCGCCATGGGACTGGCTAAAAGGCATTCCACGCTTTGGTTTACTCCTCCTACCTTCAGCGTCAAGTTTAAAAAAAAAAAGGCGAGAGCGGGACGTTTAATCCGATTTCAATTAGGGAAATTGGCTGCAACAGGACAATAATTTGAAGTTTCTAAGAATGCTCAGAACGTGTAGATCGTGTTCCCGCGGTAAAAAGCCGAGTTCAGATTCCTCTTTAGTGCAACCTCTTTAGTGATTCCTCTTAAGTGCTCATTAAACAAAAAAATCATGTTCCAAAATTGACAATTCTTTATTGACGTAAAATACTTAAGTAACATTGTTAATATTTGCAGCAGATAACATTTCCTTGGTGTTACGTTTCGCCTACGACGCGCGGTATAGCCGGCGCGGATGCAACGGACGCCGGGGCTTCGTTCAAAGTGGCGGACTTTTTGGCCCTTTCAGCGCTGCCGCAACGCCTCCCGCCAAGCGCGTCCAGGCAGGTTTCAATGCCACGTGTCTTCGTGTGCGCGTGTGTGCATGTTGGTGCCCACGCTTGTCAAAGCGCGGCAGCCGGGGAGAGGAGCTCCCCAACTGGGAGGCGAGGAGGTCTGACCGGCGCCGGCCCGGCGGACGCGTCACGTCACGTCTCAACATGTCCGTGCGTCGCCGTCTCGTGCGCCTCATCCCGAGCCGTTCCTTCTTGCCCTCGACTCCGAGGGTATAAAGGCAGCTGCCGCGGACGCCAAAAAGAGACTTCGATTTCTTCCGTCGAGTAACGTGGCCGCCCTGACCGGCTGCTCTTTTGCGATGCTAGAATAAACAAGTTGTTCTGTTGGCAGTCGACTCATCCTTTGCCAGGACCTTCGGATGTTTCCAGCTGTGCCCCAGGCCGCCAGGCCAACGCTACCCTTGGGGCTTGCGACCCATATGCAACAACTGGTGGCAGCGGTGGGATCGCGACAACGGAGGCCAGCAGCGAAGATATGCGGTCGACTGTATGCTGAGCAGCACAACGACCATCCGGGAGCAGTGCAACGAGCCCTGTGTGATGACTGGTTGCCTGCAGCGGAACGACTGCGCTGAATTCTTGGCTGCGAGGTTTGGTGAGTGCGGGACTTTCTTCTTCTGAGTTTTGCCAGGCTTTTGTTAGTGTCAGAAACAGAGCTGGTAATTGTGGTTGTCGTTGCTGCCGGGTTAGTTTGCGGCAAGACAATAGTAGGCAGTAGGGAAAGCAGCATTCGGAGCAGCCATGGATTTGAAGTCGTTGCGCAAACCGAAATTGCTGGAGCTTGCAAGAGAGTTGGGTCTGGATGTCTCAGACAAACTCAGAAAACCAGAACTGCTAAGGGCTATTCTTGAGTTGGAGGCTGAGGATGACGAGCTGTCGGAATGCCTTGAGACCATTGAGGAGAGGGAGCAAAAAGAGAAAGACGAGCGCGAACGTAAAGAGCAAAAAGAGAAAGACGAGCGCGAACGTAAAGAACAAAAAGATAAAGAGAAAGAAGAGCGCGACCGTCAACACGCTTTGGAAATGAAGCGTCTCGAGGTAGAGATGGAACGCGCTCGTAATGGAAGTCAGGCACACGGTGCAGGAGAACGAGTATCGTTCAAAATGACTGACCTGATGCGGCCGTTTAAGCTTGGAGAGGACATTGGTTTGTTCCTGGTTAACTTTGAGCGAACGTGCGAGAAGCAGGGGTTCTCTCGGGAAACGTGGCCACAGCGCTTGCTCACTTTGTTACCCGGCGAGGCGGCCGACGTAGTCGCTCGCTTGAAGAGAGAGGAGGCAGAGGATTTCGACCAAGTGAAATCGAGTCTGCTAAAAAAGTACAGGCTGTCAGCGGAGGCGTTCCGTCGGAAGTTTCGGGAAAATGAAAAAGGCAGAAGTGAGTCATATACAGAGTTTGCCTACAGGCTTATGTCAAACATGCAGGAGTGGCTCAAAGAAGAGAAAGCGTTTGGTGACCACGAGAAAAATCTGCAGTGTTTCGGGCTGGAACAGTTTTATAGTCGGTTACCTGAGAACGTGCGGTACTGGGTCTTGGATAGGCCAGACGTTAGTACAGTGGCTAAAGCCGCCGAGCTAGCCGAGGAGCTTGTGACGCGTCGGGCTCGCGAAGCTAAGGACGGTCAAAAGGGTGAATTTGGCTCCAAGTCTGAGAGGCCGAAGTTCACACCCATGAGAGCAAGGGGGGACACACGTAGTGCGGATGCGAGTGAAAGCAGTCCGACCGAACGTAAGGAGACGGCGGCAGCCGAAGCCGAACGCAGAAAGAGGTTCGAGACGAGGCAAGCGCGCGTGTGTTATACGTGCCAGAAGCCGGGTCACTTTTCGGCGCAGTGTCCAGAAACAAAAACAAAAGTCGTAGGTAGGTAAGAAAAACTTTATTGAAAATGCCGGCAACCGACGGTTTGACGCGTCGTGACGTTGGCCAAGCGTCGACCCGGGGTTATGCCCTCCTCTGCACTACCCCCGTTCGGCCCGTTTGTGGTGGGTCGTGAGGCTTGTGCTTTTCGAGCGCACCCCGGGCCTGCTGGACGGCCCATAGTTGAATGTCCTTGTCTGCAGACTGCACTGCACTTTGAAGTTCGGGCGGGTATATCCTGGAGGTAGCCTCGGTCGGGAAACAAAAGTCGTGTTTTTGTCATTATGCAGCACTGACGAGAACATGAAGCTTCTCGAGCCTTACATGCGAGACTTCCTCGTGAACGGGAAAGAGTGCCGAGTGCTTCGTGATTCCGCAGCTACAATGGATGTAGTTCACCCCTCTTACGTAGAACCGGATATGTTCACGGGCGAGTGCGCATGGATCAGGCAAGCCGTGGAAGCTCATAGCGTGTGTCTGCCCGTAGCAAAAGTGCTTATTGAAGGACCTTTCGGAGCAATTGAGACGGAGGCCGCAGTGTCATCTATGCTGCCCCCCCCCCCCCCCCAGTACCCGTACCTATTTTCGAACAGGTCCGATCACCTCCTGCGCGAGAAGGGGCTTTTGTTTGGTGAGGCTAGCGTTCAGGCCTTAACCAGATCGAGAGTTCGGGAGCTCGCTGCAAAGGCGGTAGTTGCGGGGCCGACGTTGTCGAACAATTAGAAAGGGTCGGAGGCGCAGCAAGCTGATATTCAGAGCACGTCCGAACTGAATAAAATTGAGCCTGTAGCGTTGAAGGCACCAGGTACTGGAGAGGAAATGCCCGACACGGGAAAGCTAGAGGAGCTATCTGCAGATTTGCTCATCGCGCCTACGTCAGATGGACTTAATAGGTTGCTAAAAGTCAGCCGGTCGGCTTTGATAGCCGAGCAAAAAAAGGATGGCAGCCTAGAAAACATGCGCTGCAATGTCAAGGAAGGTATCGCCAAGAAAAATACTCGTTTTGTGGAAAGAGGTGGGGTCCTGTACCGGAAGTATCTAGACCGCAGGGGAGTGGAGTTCGATCAGCTGATCGTGCCTCAGTGCTACCGTCAGGATCTGTTGCGCTTGTCGCATGGCGGTTCGTGGTCCGGACACCTAGGAGTTAAGAAGACTAAGAACCGTCTCTTGCAAGAGTACTAATGGCCAGGGTGTTTTCGTGACGCAGAACACTTTGTGAGGACATGTGACACCTGTCAGCGGGTTGGCAAACCAGGGGACAAATCGAGGGCGCCGTTGAAGTTGGTACCTATCATTACGGAGCCTTTTAGACGGCTCGTTATGGATACAGTGGGACCTCTGCCGGTAACAGCCACGGGGTACAGACACATTTTGACTGTGATCTGCCCAGCGACAAAGTTCCCTGAAGCAGTGCCGCTTAAAGAACTCAGCTCAGTTGAGATAGTCAGTGCACTACTGTCCATATTTGCGCGAGTTGGTTTTCCTGCGGAAATCCAGTCAGATCAGGGCACAGTGTTTACTAGCGCTTTGACGACAGCCTTTCTCGAAAGGTGTGGGGTAAAGCTGTTACACAGCTCAGTGTACCACCCACAGTCGAATTCCGTTGAGAAGCTCCACTCCGTCATGAAGCGCGTGTTGAGAGCATTGTGTTTTGAACAACAAAGTGATTGGGAGCTGTGTCTGCCTGGGGTGATGTTTGCATTAAGGACCGCGCCGCATGCGGCTACGGGGTTTTCGCCAGCTGAGCTGGTGTACGGTCGCTCGCTGCGGTCTCCGCTTCGCATGCTTCGAGATTCGTGGGAAGGCAGGGGCGACGACCCAGTCGTGGTCGAGTACGTGCTTAGGCTCCTCGAACGCTTAAGGGCACAGGAGTTGTCAGGTGAAGCAATGGCAAAGGCCCAGCAGAGGGCCAAGGTTTATTATGATCGGACAGCCAGGGCCCGTCGTTTTGAGGTGGGCGATGAGGTAATGATATTGCGCACATCGCTAAAAAACAAACTCGACTTGCAGTGGGAGGGCCCAGCACGGATTGTTCAAAAACTGTCGGACGTTAACTACGTGGTGAGTCTGCCAGGAAAACGGAAAGCACAGCAAGTTTACCACTGTAATCTGCTCAAACCCTATAGACAACGGGAAGCAGTGGTGTGTATGATGGTAAACGTTCCCGAAGAGCTTCCGGTCGAGCTTCCGGGACTAGGCCCAGTGACGAACAGGGAAGACACCGATCAGGTCATTAGTGACTTAATCAGTAAAGCACCGCTGTCGCCTGAGCAGAAAACCGAACTACACCAACTCTTACAAGAGTTTCAAGGTCAGTTCTCTGAGAGGCCTGGTAGGACTTCTGTCCTTACTCATGAAATAGAACTTACCTCCCCAGAGCCAGTACGATCCAAGGCGTACCGGGTGTCACCCCGCCAGCGCGATATTATGGAGGCTGGGGTAAAGAAAATGCTACAGCTCGGTGTTATTGAGGCGGGTGAGAGTGATTATACCTCCCCTTTGATTTTAGTTGAGGTACCGGGCAAGGAACCTCGTCCTTGCGTCGACTACCGCAGGCTTAATTCCATCACTAAGGATCAAATTTATCCGATCCCTAACATCGAGGAGCGCCTTGAGAAAGTTTGTAGCGCTCAGTTTATTTCCACCCTAGATCTTGTCAGGGGTTATTGGCAGGTTCCACTTACAGAAGAGGCTAGTAGGTATGCGGCGTTCATTTCACCAATGGGAACATTCCGTCCTAAAGTTTTGAGTTTTGGTTTGAAGAACGCGCCATACTGCTTTTCAAGCCTCATGGACAAAGTGTTGCGGGGACAGGAAGAATTCGCTTTACCGTATTTAGACGACGTAGCGATATTCTCCGCATCCTGGTCTGAGCATATGGCACACTTGCGGGCAGTGCTAACCCGCCTGCGCGAAGCGGGCTTGACAGTCAAGGCTCCCAAGTGCCAATTAGCACAGGTCGAGGTTGTCTACCTCGGTCACGTGATTGGACAGGGTCGTCGCCGCCCCTCTGAAATAAAGGTGGCCGCTGTGCGAGACTTCCCGCAACCGCGCACGAAGACCGATATTCGGTCGTTCTTAGGTGTCGCCGGCTACTATCAGAGGTACATCCCCAGGTACTCCGATATCGCGGCTCTCCTGACGGATGCTCTAAGAAAAACACAGCCCCAAACAGTCGTCTGGGGCGAGACAAAGGAAAGAGCTTTTAGCGCCCTAAAGAGCGCCCTAACAAGCCAGCCTGTGCTACGATCGCCAGACTACACAAAAGGGTTCGTTGTTCAGTGCGATGCTAGTGAGCGAGGCATGGGCGTTGTACTGTGCCAACGGGAAAATGGAGAAGTGGAACACCCCGTCCTGTATGCTAGTCGTAAGCTGACCTGTCGTGAGCAGGCGTACAGCGCCACCGAGAAAGAGTGTGCGTGTCTCGTGTGGGCCGTTCAGAAATTGTCATGCTACCTAGCCGGCTCGAGGTTTATCATTGAGACGGATCACTGCCCTCTCCAATGGCTGCAGACCATCTCTCTCAAAAATGGCCGCCTCCTGCGCTGGAGCCTCGCTTTGCAACAATATTCCTTTGAGGTGCGTTACAAAAAGGGGAGTCTCAACGGTAACGCCGATGGCTTAAGTCGAGGCCCCTAACGTAGGAATCCGCCTCAAAGTAGTTTGTTACTGATGTTTTCTTCCTGAGGCAGGTTTTTTAACATATTGCTTTTGTTTAGTGTTTCAAAGTGATGACGTGCTTTCTAGTGCAATTTTCCCATTTGTGGACGCGTTCTGAGTGCTGCTTGACTACTGTAAGGAACTAGGCAGTAGTATAAAAGGGGAAAGAGCCTGGCAGAGCTTAGTGAGGGCTGTCTCGTGCTTGCTGACTGAGCGGTTGCGTTTCGGCGTAGTTCTAACGCTTGCTGGGAACGAGAACAAGTGAACCTGAACCTGAGAACGAGGCCTTCTCTGCGCGCTGCGCTCAAGCAACGCCGAGGGACGACCGATTTCGATTACGAGCATCATCGAGCGACATCCCTCCGGACAGCGGATGCAGTCCCCTGACCATCGGGATCTCCTTCTCCCGGCGGGGCGGTCTGTTACGTTTCGCCTACGACGCGCGGTATAGCCGGCGCGGATGCAACGGACGCCGGGGCTTCGTTCAAAGTGGCGGACTTTTTGGCCCTTTCAGCGCTGCCGCAACGCCTCCCGCCAAGCGCGTCCAGGCAGGTTTCAATGCCACGTGTCTTCGTGTGCGCGTGTGTGCATGTTGGTGCCCACGCTTGTCAAAGCTCGGCAGCCGGGGAGAGGAGCTCCCCAACTGGGAGGCGAGGAGGTCTGACCGGCGCCGGCCCGGCGGACGCGTCACGTCACGTCTCAACATGTCCGTGCGCCTCATCCCGAGCCGTTCCTTCTTGCCCTCGACTCCGAGGGTATAAAGGCAGCTGCCGCGGACGCCAAAAAGAGACTTCGATTTCTTCCGTCGAGTAACGTGGTCGCCCTGACCGGCTGCTCTTTTGCGATGCTAGAATAAACAAGTTGTTCTGTTGGCAGTCGACTCATCCTTTGCCAGGACCTTCGGATGTTTCCAGCTGTGCCCCAGGCCGCCAGGCCAACGCTACCCTTGGGGCTTGCGACCCATATGCAACATTGGTCATTTCTCGCTCCATCATGTAATACCCCATGCCCGGTGCCTTTGAGGTGTATTAAATAAATTCCTGAAACTCCAGATTGTACGCGTTGGCTTTGAATTTCTGTATACAGAATGCACTATTGCTGCATAGTTCCCTTGAAACTAAATGAGACTACCATCCGTGTGGTAGCTTTCAAAGCGCGGCACTTTGCAAAGGGCATTCTAGCACCACCTGCACCAGATCCTGGTATCCCCGAGGATGTTTTTACCATTTGCGTCTCGCTTGAGGTAACAATAAAACATTTTGCTGGGCGAGTTGGTTCATTTTGCTAGATGGGATGCTTGTAGCGCGACAAAAAACACAAGGGACAGAGACGAACGGGACAAGCGCCAAGACTACACAGCGGCGTGTGTCGGTTACAAGGGTCTTCATGTGTAAGTGGAAACCATTTTTGGAAGCAAGAATGTTTACCCAGCTGGAGTTCAACAGCTGAGAGGCGTACCTGTTTGTCTCCACTATGACATCAAGCAGTTCATCATCAAAGTAAGCCTCAAAAAGGTCTAGAGGTTGGGGGGGGGGGGGGGGGGGGTTTACTGTGGGTGTCAGTCCTGGAGAACCCTTGAATTCAAACCGTGGAGGTCTGACTGGGATATTGTTGAGTTTTATCAGACACCATTTGGGGAAGCTGGCCATAGTCTCATCACTATCTTCTTCCACTTCAGACTCTGACGGTAAAAACGTCATCACTATCTTCCTCACTTGAAGAATAAAACATAACACTGACATCCTCATCACTTGTGCTATCATGACGGAGATTAATCTCCCGCACCAGAAATCCATACGGATGATGCTATGTTTGTTTGAAAGCGTGGGAAACAAGGCATGCCTTCAGTGCAAATGACGGAACCTGTGCTGCCATCTATGTTTTAAATAGAAAAATGCCATTTGACGAGTTGGACTCGCCAAAAGCCACTTGGAACATTGCAGAACACCCATGAAGACCTCAGCTCGTCATAAGCAAAAAAGTGGCGATCGCTCGTGATGAGTTGAGGTCGTCATAAGGCCTTTATGGGACTAAAAGAAGTGTGAAAAAAAAAATCAAGTGGAGAATCCCAAGAACATCAAGCACAAGGTACTACCGGACACTGCACTATGAAACAAAACTATGGGGCAACCCTTTACAGCAATGCCTATTTTAGAAAGGGCTGCCGCGGTGGCTCAGTGGTTATGGCGCTCGGCTGCTGGCCCGAAAGACACGGGTTTGATCCCTGCTGCGGCGGTCGAATTTCGATGAAGGCGAAATTTTCGAGGCCCGTGTACTGTGCGATGTCAGTGCATGCTAAAGAACACCAATTGGTCAAAATTTCCGGAGCCCTTCACTACGGCGTCCCTCATAGCCTGAGTCGCTTTGGGACGTTAAACCCCCATAAACCAAGCTTATTCTAGAAAGTTTTTACAAATTTGATGCACACCATAGTGTGTCTGTACACAGAGTGTGATGCTTTTACAATTGCCCGTTTTCTGGCTGAATGCACATTTAGAATTGCAGTACAGTTTGCCGATTTAATCGAACACCATAAATATTTACACCAGCACATGGCTGCACACGTGTGTAGCAGATTTTGCTTGTCAAAAATGTCTCGGAAATATAGATTTATACGGAATTAAAGAATACCATTGTGCTTGTAAGTGGTTGCTCTAAGGGGGATCCCACCACACTGTCCGACTGCTCTTAATTAAAACCTAGTTAATTTGACTTTAAAGCAGTGAAAAAAATATGAGCCACCTACAATAAAAGGTGGCAAAGGAGAATTCCTCTGTTACTTTTGATCTTGCACAAATAAAGTAATACTACTGCTGTTCCACCACAAAATGCATACACATCCACCCTGGCCATATGGCCCAAGAAGTTTTGTGACAAGCAATACATATGTACTACATACTACCTTTGAAGGTCCAGGATTACAATTAAGACGAGCAAAAATAATGGAAATCCAAGAATCAAGCTGATACGACACACAGGTGATGGATGAAAAGTCATGGCTTTTATTTTTTGCCGCAACCAGTCTCAAAATATGTGGAGATCATTACTGGCTTTGAAGATGTGTTACACCACGTTAAAGACAAGGGCAGAACCATATATGCAAATGCTGAGGGAGCACATGCAGGCATCAAAATATCTAAATTAAGTTATCAAGCCTGCACTCTTTGCACACACTCACACGCTCGATATAAAGTGGACATATAACTGCTGCCCATCCACCCATTTATTTTTTTTTCTTTACAAGCACGACACCTGCAACGAAATTCAAGTGCTTGTCTCTGTTGACAGATATCCTCATTGCACCTTTCTTATCCGCCCCAGTCCACCCAGAAAAAGACTTAGTCGTGTTGTCATCCCTTCATGCCGATGACTTGTGTAGGAGCGCCTGCGCAGGCGAGTGTCCCAATGTCACTGAGACTTCATGGACACGAGTTTCCGTTGCCTTGTCCTGAACAAAAAGCAACAACGCATACAGTGACACATCAACAGAAAGGCACAACCTCCTCAAAAGAAAGTATGACAGCAAGTACTGATTCTTCAGCACGATTACCACGTCAGTTGCATTTCTCGCAGTGTACATTACAAACATCGCACACTCTTTGTAATGTGCACTGGCCTTCCCAGCAATTTAAATGTATAAAAAACAGTGCTGCACTGATTCACTAAAAATATGTTTAACTTAAAGGTTGACCAAACAAGCTGAACCATTTCACCACAAGCCTTGATCTTCCTTACAGAAATGTTGATTTCAAGTGCTAAGTATACATCTTGGATCTGCCAAAAGAAATATCAAGGCTGTAATATTGCATAGTCAGCATAATCAAAGCAGACGTGACACCTTACATGTCATTCCATGTCAAATCTTCACCTCACATGAAGAATAAAAAACGTAAATGATGCAGCACTGTTACTAAAAAGCTACAATGGTAAACAACGACAAACTCTGAATTCTGTCATTTTTGGCAACTGTACTTAAGAGCTGTATATGCTGCTGCTGAAATTTAACTTTTTCTAGTTTAACTTTTTCTCTTATAAATCTAAGGATATCAGCCAAATCAGAGTAATTACATTATTTAAGATAAACTACATACAGATACAGGTAGCTGAAAAGGTTGGTTTCACTCCACATGCAAATGCTCATAAAGAATATAGCCCACCCAAGACTGCCATTCTCATGCAGAAATGTCACAAACACTTCAAATTAGGCCTGCCCATTTTAGTAGTAATCAACATTACTTAGGAGCAATGTAAAAAGTTCACTGAGCCAGTAAACCACATCAAGTTTAATAATGGCCATTCAAATGCCATCACCTATGGTAGATTAAGGTGAAGATCAATATCCTGCAGGAACTGTTGAACAGTTGAAAAAAAGAGCTCAATTAAGGGGAGACGCGGGTCTTGAAATGCTAAAAAAATGCGAAATTTTGATTTTGCAAAAATGGCATATTTGGGATCCATACACTCTAAAGTTCTCGACAAAGGTAAAAACAGCACTAAATTTGACACAAACCACTCAGAAAGACGGACAGGACAGGTGCGCTGTCCTGTCCGTCTTTCTGTGTGGTTTGTGTCAAATTTAGTGCCGTTTTTACCTTTGTTAGACAATGTTCACGAACTAGCGCAGCAAAAGGTAGCGTTAAGCGAACACTCTAAAGTTCCTGCCTAAAAAGTTTCGAGGTCTAAACTCAACCTCCAACTAATAAAATATCTACATATATCGCACCTACGAAGCCCAAGAATGGCGATTTTGGAGCAAAATGAGGCAGGACATCGCGCCGGTCGCTTCCCATCACCGCGTCCCCGATGGTCATCATTTTGGTTTTGTTTGAAAGCTGGGCCCCTTCCCTACTACGTGGTATTACTCGCGACTGCGAAATAATTTTTTAACGTCTGCATTCCGCTATTTTTTAGGCCTCTACAATGACCTCCAAATGGCTGGTGCGCACACTTCAAATGAATTTTCTCAGCTTCCTGTTTTTTGCCAACATGACTAGCCTTACGGAAGTTTTTATTATGTTCTTATGGTGCAATTTCAAAAAACCGTGTACCGTTAAATTCAGAAAGAAATAAACTGTGGAGCATTTCAAATTCAGTGAACCATAATGTCACCTAACTATACTGCATAATTATGGTGCTTGGACAAATTTAAGATTTTTATATGATGATTATTTCAACAATATATTTAGCATAGCTCCAGATGACAGGGCCTTGGCCACAGTTCCATTTCAATCGAAACTAAAAAATGTAGAAAGAATGTGTCTTAAGGACCCGTAAGAATTTAATTAGGCTCCAGTTATTTTCCTGTAATATGGAAACTAGTTGAGATATACTGAAACTAATTATATTTTTAAAAACAGGACGAAGAAACACATAAATGCACCTAATTTCATTACAATATCTTTAATTATAAAAATGTTCATTTCAAGACCCGCGCCTCCCCTTAAAGGAGTACATGCACTTAATTTCGGTAGCTTGTTTTTTTTTTTTTCTCTCTCTGCAATGATGCGGAAGACACTACTATGCATGAATCACCATGTGCTATTTGCCTACGACCGCTAAATAATTTATGATTGAATTTTTTTGTCATGCTGTTTCAATTTCGGTTTCAACTACAGAACGATGACTGTGACGTCAAACTGTGTTTACAAGTCATGTGACGCATGAGAAAACTACAATTTAATCGCTGCTTCTACATTCGTTGTCATTCTGGTTCTTGGGGCAGGCTGGCTATAGCATTGTGGCGAATTAAAACGATGAAGCAGCGATTATATCGGAGTTTTTTCATGTCTCGCATGACCTATAAGCACACTTTGACATCGCAGTCATCGTTTGGCTGTTGAAACTGAAACAGCATGAGAAAGAAATTCGAATAGTGGTCATGGGAGAACACCACGTAGTAATTATGTATAATAACGACTTACGCACCATTACAAAGAAGAAAACACACACCCAGAAGTTAGGCGTCTATACTCCTTTAAAGGTATTTCAAGGCTCAGCTCGCTGCTCACATGCATGCCGTACTGCCGGGCTCTTGGAGGCGCGAGGGTACACCACAACCCTACAACACAACAGCACACCTTTTTCATGCAGTGTGTGTTCACCCCAAGATGTAACAGTGGTATCTGTAGTATTGGTATCAACAGCTGTCACAGTTTCTTCAAAGCAATCCAGGATGCTTTGGATATCACAATAAGCTTGGATATCACAACACCACCGATGGTGCCATCAGCAGCGATAATAGACACAGCCACTGCTGAAGAGTGCAGGAGTTGAATCTGAATGAATTTGTGGGCTCTCTACCACAACACATAAAGCATTATAATTGGGCCAAGATAATCACAACATTCTCTAAAGACTGCTTTTGCTTATGTAAAATGTCTAAAGCTGTTCAGTAACCTTAAAAAGGCCGTACCTTGACTCTGCTCTGTAGGAGGTGTATTCAAACCACATCACATTAGGAATCAGAGTGGTGTCTCTCAGCATCAGCAATTCACTGAGGTGCCTAGAATGGTAACACAAAAGAGTGTACAAGTCCACAGTAAAAAAACAGTCACACCCAACAAATGGCAAGGAGTCTTGGCGTCATCCTTCATCTAAAACACATACATGACACTAAATGACATTTTACATTTTAGGGCAACTTGCCCAAACATTTTCTACATCACAATGCATTACAAGTAGCCCTGACACAACAGGGACCTGCTCTTTTGTAATTTTGAAGTTTTAATTGCATCACAAACATCAACCACTGTAACAAAACACCAAATTATATAAACACTTATTGAAACATTTATTTTTGGCATACTCCTGCATGCTAATATAGCAACAGTCTTTCAGTAATAATATGACTTTGCATGGGCGCGCTCAAAAGCACTCGAGGTAAAGAGCATGGTGTTTGTGACTAGCTTTGCAGTTACACCATCTCACTTCTGCCTCCTTCCAATTTCAGTGAAATTATCAGATGAACTTCCTGTGTCATTTGCGGAGGAAATGACCTCCTCACAAAAACTGCGTACATTCTCATTGAGCTCACAAGTCCCTCCCACAAAATATGAGCCTTAAGAACATCTCCATGACTGGCAATGGCAACACATCTAGCAAGAAATAGTCAGCAATTCTAAGCTGAATGGATGAAAAAAATGCTTGCCCAACATGTGGATAGGACAGCCATCTTAGACATCAGGTGGCACCTGACTAATGACAACCATGGATTAAGCATTATATCTTCTCAGCAAGTTTACATAAGTTTAACCTGTTTTTTTTTTTTGCTCCGCAGGCTGGCAAACCATGGCAAGTCTTCTGCTGTCACTAAGATGAAAAGAAACCAGCAACAGCAGCGAAAAAAGCACAACGATTCATTTCTTTACAAAAAAAAGTGGCACAACCTTTGGGTACCAATACGTAGCACAACTCGCTTACCCTCAACTAGCCGTTACAACATAAAACTTTGCCACTGCCAGGCGACCACATTCAAAATAATTTCAAGCATGAAAAGACAGACAACGACAACTTACGCAACGGTACAAATACATAAATTAATACACTTCCCAAAGGAAACAAAGCCGGACCCAACTGCTGTGACATAAAGGCACAAGTTTCTCAAACGCGATATTAGGTGTCAGTAAATTTCTGGACGCTATGGCTGGACAGAAATGAGCTCACTGACAAGGAGGCAAAGCTGATCCTTAATACTCCAGCACTATCGCTATTTAGTCTTCTCCATCAGAAGCTACAGTACGGCTTTCTAATGTTACATGCATGGCTACAGTGAGCAACCAGTATCAGCAGGACAACCACAATATTCACCAGCATAAAACGGACCTTTGACCAGCATTTCAGCTTGCCATCCACAATTCCAAGAAGCCATGCAAGCCCGCCCTAAAAACTGGAACAAGGGTGGCTCACTACTATCATCACCTTACTGGCTATGCAGATAGATCGACCGTGACAAGTGCTGCCACCAAAAAACAACAGACAGCCGCTGCATACATCCCTGTTACAAGCAAGAACAACAGTGGCTGAGCTTCATCTTGGCACACGTGGATAACTGGCATCTACTGCAAGTGGGCCTCTCCTAGAACCACGACGACGTGTGGTACAAGCAACAAGGGCTGTTGTGAACATCCTGTACACAAGCCATCTGGACGGACTGCTGACTCTGAAGAGAGCCTCCACTCTCCTTATTTTCCCTAATTTTTGTTTCCATTACATCTGTGCCACTTTGATTTCCATTGTCACCATCACCGACCCACCTTTTTCTTTTATTCCCCCTCCTGTTCCACTTTTGCTTAGTAAGTTGAACCTTCACGACTCAAGCTAACCTCTAAGCTTTCTTTTTTTTAATAAGTCCTCCTCCTCTACTGGGAGATGACATTAAACAAATGTCATTAAAATGGGTATGCATGCAGATATCAAAGACTGCAGCTTTTGCCAAATTAATCAGCTTCTTTAAGTCAGTGCAAACCATCTAAACTGATTACCCACCTCTACCATGTCAAGGAATTAAGGAATGCACATATCAATAAAAGGAAATGAAGAAGGTTTTCGAAAACTCTGACCAATACTCTGCATGGAAAGCAGAGGCCAGGAGTAAAGAGCGGGAGCAAAGCATGACTATGAAACTTAAATGCACACATCCAAAGCAAAGCATCGCACACCTCTGCACAATGTGCCAAAATCGCAGTGAAAAGACAAGTGCAAGGTGCCCACCAGGAAACAATACGAGGGTAGAGCGGTGTGAGTATGAACTGGGTTATGCAGAACCAGAGGCAGGCCAGCACGGAGCCTATCAAGGCTCCCCAGCACACCTGCGCCCATGTGTGGTATTCCAGGTACACTCTGTGAAAGGCAAAAAAGGGAGGGGGGGGGGGGGGGGTCATTAAGGCCACCAATTGAAACAGCAGTTAGATACAGCCAACCAGGATGATGCAACAACCTATATGGAACGCAAATACTAAAGGGCCACACACAGCAATGCCAAGTTGTTCAGCAACTCTGTGACTAAGACCAACACTAACTTTCAATTCACAGAGACCTTCACAGATGAAATTGTTAAAGTGACCGAGAATACTATTTCAACATTGCTCACGAACACAACTAGCACATGACATACTGGTGCCACAAAACTTCATGCAACATGAAAATCACACAGAAGCCTAATAGTTAGCAGTCTGAGCATTCAGCCAAAAACTGAAGGGTGTTTTCTGCGTTTCCCTGTGCTTTCTTCTGGCAAAACCAACTGGCAAAATATTAGCCACATGAAGCTTCCAGAGTTCACAATTTAGAATTTAACTCTTCCACAACATTCAGACATTTCTAACCATTTCATGACACAACAGAGCAAAAAATGACCGCACAAAACAGAAGAAATGAAACAAACAGCAAGTAGCAACTGGGGAAAAAATAAAACACTCACTCTGGTGATTAGGCAAGGGCAAGCAGAGAGCTCTCAACTTAGCTAGAGCCACAAGGGCAAGTTGAAAATGAAATGGGAAATGTACTACAACTCAAAATCTATGCTTTTTACAAATACTCTCAGAAGGACATAGTGACTGGCATGCTATTGTTCTGAGGATACTTTGTCCACCTAATAAAACAAAACAGAGCCCCAAATAAAAAAAATTTCCTTGATTTTTACTATAGCCGTGTGCCCGATTGTCCAACTCCACAAGAACCTTCACAATTTTGTTATAAAAGCTTAAGCAAAGTTTTTCAAGGACAGTACCACTTTGAGACTTTTTCCATTTCAACACCTCAACATGCCCAACAGCATGTATATAGGCACCTCCCAGTGATGCATTCCGGGAATTTTCCGTTTTTCAATGGTTCTGAGGGGTAATATTTAGCAAAATGGTAATTTTAGAGTTTCAGGAAATTTTAAGAACCAAAACTGTCTCGTGTTTTTCAAATTAAAGGGACTATGTAATAAATTAATTGAGGTTACATAAAGCAGACGATAAATTGGCATTCGATCACTCGTCACCCCAGTGCAAGAATTTTTGAGCTAGCATCAATAACAACCAAGATATAGACGATTAAAAATTACGCTCCTCCTCTCCCCCCTCAACTCGTACACGCGGGGCACCAGAAAAAAATGAAGACAACAGGTCTGGGACTGCGCCCCACCTATGAACATGTCATCCGCTGACGCTCGGTTTGCAACTTCCGGTTGTTGCACCCAGCGCCCCAGCAGCAGCATCGGCAGCGTCTCCACGGTCTTTCTTCGCCTTTCTGGATTGCGGCGCGCGTCGGATTCTTTTGCTTGTCGTGTGTTGTTGTGAATGAAAAAGACGCTGCGTGTGGCTCCCCAACTCCCGACAGAAAGAGGCGGCAGAGGTAAATTGAAACCATATGCGCAAAAGCCATGACCTGGCTCGCGCTTTCCCGAGGGGCTCGCACGGCGGAACGAGCAGACGACTTTTACAGCTACCGGAAGTGTGCCCGTGACGTCGTGGCTGACGAGGCTCCAGCGAATGACAGCATGTGGTGGCCTGCCGACGTCACGGAACTAGTGACGTGTATTTCCACGATTTTAGTTGCAAAATCCATCACGAGAACATTAATCAGCCCGCGAATTTTGAAAAAAAAAAAAAAAAAAACGGTTTTTAAAAATTCATAATAATTTGCCGGCTCAGTTCCGAAGGCTCATACTTAGTGTAAATGCTCCTTAGCATGATTTCTAAGCATTGAAAACATTTACAAGCGACTTTTAATTCATTGCATAGTCCCTTTAACAGAGTTTTCAAGCTTCTGTGGAGGAAAGGGCCTGAAATAGGGAAATAGCATAACACATCACTGACACCTATTTCTAGCGTTAATGATTTGCAATACTATTTGACAAATGCCTTCACGCTAAGTGTTAAGCACCCATATTCCTTAGTATTGTACTCCATGAATGCAGACAGAGCACTTAGAACAACTTTCATTTCATTTATTGCCCCTAAGGGCCCACAAGAGAAAAACATCAAAATACTAGTGCAAATAATATTACGAAGTACAACAGCAACCGCACTTAAGCGAAGGCATATCAGTTGAAGCAGCAAAAAAAAAGAAATAAATAGTTAAATATCACATATGCACTGATGAACATCAAGCAATTAGCAGAAACTAGTAGTACAACGCTAAAGACAGGAATAAAAATGCACACTTCTATTTCTTTCATGTACCAGCTGCCACAAAATCCTCAAGTTTTGTTATGAAGTTTTCTGGGTTTGTAGTCTCGGTCATCTCTTTCAGTAGCCGATTCTATTCATTGATGGCTAAGCGTAAAACGATTTAGGTCAGTGCGTGAGAATGATGGTTCAACTTTGAAGTTATGATCAATACGGGGGAAAATGTTCAAAGAAGGTGTGATAAGTGCTGCAGTGTAGGTAGTCACATTATGATAGAGCTTGTGAAAGAGCATAAGACAAGATATTTTTCGCCTGCTATCTAAAGAAAGAAGGCTGAGGTTACTTTTAATATGAGAGATGCTGGAGCCAGGTGAATATTGCCAGGAGACTGGGCAACCTTATTTTGTACGGATTCTAGCTTGTTAATAAGATATATCTGATGGAGACTTCATATAAATGACACGTAATCTAATTTGGAGCAGACTAACGCAGTAAAAGCAAAAAGCTTTGTGTTTTTGTTTGCTTGATAACATGTGCAAGGAATGAATCCATGTGTTCTGTAGGTGGTGGCTAGTATGTTTTCAATGTGAACAGTCCACTATAAGTACTTACAGGAATTTACAGATTCGATCACTGTGTTGTTAACAGTGTAGATAAAGATCAATACTTCAACATATTTAGTAAATCTGAAGAGCTTAAGTTTTTTTGGTGTTAAAATTCATCTGCCAAGCTCAACACCATTCTTGCTGTATGAAACAGAAAAGCCATACCTGCTGTATGAAACAGTTCCTGCCAGCAGGAACCAGCAGACTATCACAGTATACTTCCAGAGGTTCTCCCAAGGACAACTGCTATTGCCGTGGTGCAACCTGCAGTAGCAGAATGTTTATTAGGCTAAACGCACGCAAAATGAAAAAAAAGAGGCAATCATGTATAAATGCAAATGATTAAAAACCACAGACTCACCGAACGATAACAAAGAAAGCCAGGTATGTTGCCACAAACCACATGAGCTGAGAATGACTGGATGGCATGCCAAACTCGGTGAAGTTATCACGAGCTACAAACACAGGAAAGTAAACATCAACAATGTGCGTTAAAAAGAGTTCACATTAATCTTCTCTAAGTAGAAACTTTCCAGCTGATAAAGTTACCTTTATATGGCCTGGCTTCCTTAATTACATGCTTAAGTACAAAATTTATGGCCTCGCTGAGTAGAGTGCCGCACAGGAATGTGATCTGAAACAACAGGTGCCATGGAACTCTGTTAAACAGCCTTAACTCAAACACTGCATTGCAAACCATTCAGTAATACCTGCAAAGAGGTGCAGGCTCACATTAACAAGCACTAAGTTTGTGCATGTGTAAGCTCTGTGAAAGCACCTGTATATCTCCACAGAACATGCTTTCTGTTAAAAGGGCCCATCACCAACCTTTACGAGACCTTTATGCATTTCTTTAAATTCTATTTTCTATTTCACAGCATACTGGCATATAGCATCAGAGAAGTAACGTGCCATCAGTGTCCAGCACCCTTGCCCTAGAGGAAAGCAGAACGCCTTCACAAGCACATCATAAAAACATCCTGAAGACGACGCACTGTTGTGTTATGCAACCGACCTAGTGTACATGGAACATCATGTGTGCTGCACAGGTAGTAGTGTGCCATGGCAGCTGCCAGCATGGTGCTGATACTGAGAGGAGAGAGGAAAACTTGAAAACAAAACTGCAAGGTTGGCCATGGGCCATTTAAGGTCAACACTTTCTAAAAATGAAATGAACATGCTCTCTCATAAAGTGCTTAGTACACCAAGACTACTTCATGTTGCAGAGCTGGCATCTCAATTGGCTCAACATTTACTGAGAGATGGTATGAATTTTCTGCAATTTTTCTTTTATGTTATAGGTAACAGCAACAACTATTGGTGCACAACTCACAGCCATGAATTTCTATGCATAACATTTTTGTTCAAAGCACCATACATGTATGACAGAATTACAGTTTTACAACTACACTGATGGGAAAAGCTTCTGCCATACAGCTAGACTGCAAAATAATTAATTTTTAAAAGGGCCACAAAATACGCCTTTGTCAGTACCGAGGAATACCTTAAAGTATGTGGGACAGTTTACAAACAATGTTTTGCCAAAACAGCTTTCCCTAAATATGCAACGGGAGTGCAGGAATAGAAGGTACAATATTTAGCCCTCACAGTCTCTAGAACTTAAATTCTCTTCTACATTTTCCATTGGTCTGCACCATATCACACTGCTCGCATAGGTCACTCCCTAGAGCAGTGACATGGGGCAGTGCTGATACTAATTCCCCATGCCGGCTTTCTGTGGCGCAATAATTCCAGTGATAGAGCAGCCACAGGAAAGAAAAACATTTGACACTCCATTTATTAGTGCCATGAGCCATCTATGACTACACAACTTAGCTAAGATGTTCTCAGTGGTGTACCGTACCCTGATAACATTCATACATTTTGGGATTCCTCACATGTCTAATACCCCTGTCACACGGCATTCCTCAAAGGCCTTTCCAGCAAAGGCATCTTTTTTCACCAAAGGAGCAAAAGCTTAAAGGAGCAGCGACGCCACTACACGGCGCAGCCCAAAGGTGAAACAGTCGTTGAGGCTTAGCACCCGCTGCTGTGCTCGAGCCGGCTGAAGTGAGTGTTTCAAAATTAAACTGGGGAGTTCTGTTCATTCAATGAGCTCAGACAATTTTTTTCATTCTAATTGCTTGCTTGAAAGAACTGCAACAGCTGCTCTCATCAGCAGCAGCAGGTTTTTTGTATTGCCTTTGCCACCAGAGCACTCGGTGTTGCTGCAACACTTTTACTGTCTTGAAATCTGGGCATAAAATATAAACACCCTTCCAAAAAGAAAAGCCAGACACACCTTTTGTATTTTTAAAAGATGCTTTCAAACACTGTTGGCTGCATCTACTTTTTTTTCATTGCTTTTACTTTTTGACGTTGGATGGCACTGTGATCGCAGGTTCTCGAAGGCCACGCCTTTGGGCTCCAAAGGTCTCGGACGGGCGCCTTCGCCTCCAAGGCCCTTAGCAGCAAAGGCGCAACATTTGTGCCGTGTAGCTGCACACCTTATGCCTTTAGATATAATGACCCAATTCTCAAAGGCCTTTGCGGTGCCCGTGTGACAGGGGTATAAACTGCCCTACCTCTCGAGTGAAATGGAAAATTCGTACTGCCTCTACTTCTCTGCACATAGCAGAAAGCTCTGGCTAAGCATTCTAAAACAACTCTGACTTCTTAACGCCACATTTCTGTTTCATTCAAGGCATTCTCTTTTCCATGCTCAAGCCATGTTTCACGACTCCTTTACTACAGAACTGCTGATGGCTTAGGGTAAAAAAGGTAAGCTATAAGAACAACTTCTAGTGCTACTGTGCAACTAGAAAAGGAAGTTCACACAACATATGCAGACATCGTACACAGAACTGTGTGCTACCAAGCACACAGCCATAGCAAGTATAACATACAGACAGCGAGCCATGTTATAGCTCACACAAATTTTTATGATGCTGCACAAAAATCATTCGTGGCTTTCCTTTTTTGTTTTTTGAATAACTTGCAATTTAGAGTAACCCGAGTCAAAGCTTACATGTACTGCACTCCACTTTTCTCCCCTAGTTTGTGACAACATAGGTCAGTAAAGTGACTACTGGGTCTAGACATGAAGTTTGGGTACCTAAGATCATGCTGTAAAGCACTGACAAGATAAAGACCACCATTTCCACATAGCAAACTCATAATATAAAGCAGTCAATTCAACAAAGCTCTGCTTTCCATCTAAAAATGTAACCTCCTCAAACTGTACATCAAGCCTATCATGGTGCAAGCTACTTGCTTTTTTAGATACATTTAGACAACTTGCAGTGTGGCTCCAAGCATTAGTATGATTCTGCAAATGGGAGATAACTAACAAAAACCTACAATAAAATGAAAACGGGGTTCAAGAGAAGGCTAGTATAGACAGATTTCTTATGAGAGCAGAACATGGCCTAATAGTGACAAAAAAAAAAAAACAGGTTACAGCAAATGAACATCAACTATGAGAGCAGGGCTGTTCTTGCCAAGCCAAAATGTCTAGTCACCCAGCTCACTTGCCCAGAATTAAGCCAATAGGTCAAGCTTTCTCTGAAGTGCTTAACGAAAGACAATGCAACATGCATTAGTAATAAAGCAAATGTTATGTATGCATTAGCTAGTTATGACACAACTTGAATGAAACAAGCTTGGTTGGAGCAGTAACTAATATGAGCCTGCATGAAGCCTGCCAATTACGCTGTAAAAAATGTTAAATATTTATATTACCTCACAGGATACAACATGGAACATTGCATGAGGGGAGAGGGAATACAATAAATGCATAAAAACAGGTTGGACATCATTATGCAGTGCATACAAGTATTGGTACATGAACAAAAATAGAGAAAATAAAGAACTGCACAGAATATACAAGGTCTCAAGAATAAACAAATTAAATGCAGAAATGAACTCAAGAGAAACCAGGAGGGATATCATTACGCAAGCAGCTAGGAAAAATGCTGCTGATTCCAGCTCTGAATGCTACCAAATTACATACACCAGTGATGCAGTTAGGTAGACCATTGACAGCTATAAGATGACAGCTTGCGGCAATGCGGAAGTCAGGCAAGAATGACTTGTAAAGCTGTACTGGTTTTTTAAGTGGTAAGAGCAATGGTTTGCTTGGTCGAGAGGGAGGATGAACAGGTGGCTGCAGTAAATTCTGAGCAAAAGGCAGACTAGAGCAACTTTACTCCACATGATCGACACTGACAATGAAAATGATGCTTTCATACTGGTCACACTGGAGTGGCGACTATAACCTCTTGCAAGGAAGTGTGCAGCAAGATTTCAAATCAATTCAAGAGTAAAAAAATTAGAAAATCTTAGTCGGACAACGATATGGCTGAGATAATTTCGAAAAGCTGAAGGACGAAACTTTGTTAAGGTAAGTGTACAGTTGTACCAGCAGCACCAGGGAGACTGAGTTCCAAATAACCAAGAGTCAGTGAAGCTTTTGCTGTAGTTTCTATATGGACTGCCCATGAAATGTTGGGTGTGAAATGAACTTTAAGGTACTCATACAAAAACGCTGCGATGACTCAACTGTCTCGCAAGGTGTAAGTAAACACATAATGCTTGTGACTAAGTCCGATAGTTTGGATTTATCAATATTTATTAGGATTTGCCATAAAGCACTCCAGTATTACTATAGCTAAGGTCGCCATGAAGGATCTGGTGACCTGTGGGAAAGCAAAATTTTTGAAGGTCATGGTTTATGACAGTGTTGTTAGCTTTGTTGCAATCAAAGGCATGTTTAAGTTTTGTGCAAGATGGAAGCAATACCGTCAAGTAAAGAAATGAAGAAGTGAGATCACTAAAACTGCCAGTAGAGCCTGATCAGCCAACTATCAAGATGATTATCACAAATACCTAAATCACCAAAAATAAAAATATTTGCACTTAAAAACTTGGTTTTAACTGCACTCATGTTGCCATAAAAACTGAGGGCTAAAGTGTCAGTGCTATTTGTACATGTGTAACAGATCCTGGGGAATGTGTCAATGAAGGTGAATGAACACAAATTCAATAGCGAGATTTTTTTTTTTCCAATTAAAACCTCATCACCTTTACTGTCAAGACTACCATTGCTACATACAAAGAACCTGTTAGAATCAGACAGGACTTCATTCTTGATGTTAGAATGTAACCACATTTCAGTTTAAAAGGACACTAAAGAAAAAAATGCTAGACTGACAGATTAGATTTAAGAACACTACCAGCATTATTTCTGTGCCAAACGTGGCTGCACTGCTCAGAAAATAGCAAATAAGTCCACCACTTGTTCTCCCATTTGCAGGCGCAGCCAGAATAATACGGAGCCCGCGACAGGCGACGCATAAAGGAGAAACTGCACCTAAGCGCCACCTATCAACGACACAAAAAAACACTTGGCTCCCCGCGCGCAGCAAGAGTACCCGCCACAGAGCCCCACTCTTTGCTTCAACCCTGGCGTTATCTTTGCTCGAAAGATGCTGAGCTGTTCCGAGCAATTCTGCCAGGTGATGCCTTCAGTTTATCGTCGATGTCGCGCGCCGAGCGCCAAGCTGTGTTGCGCTAAGCAGCGCGCAATCTTTCCTTTGCTGCAGGCATACAGGCTATACGTTAAGCAGTGATAGGCCTGCGGCAAAAAAGCGGGTCTGTGCCCCTGTGCCTCTCTGTGCGTGCTGACATGCATAGTTCCCGACACTCATGCTAGGTAGCGCGCATAAGCAGTTCTCCGCAGTTCTGCAAACGTTCCTGTGCTCCGTATTATTATGGCCGCGCCTGTACACCCCAAGTGTTATGCCATTTTTAACACATTCCTCATTTTTTAACATCCGACTAGTGAATCATGCAAAATGGCGAATATCCCAACCATATCCTATTATACCGATGAATGAAAACTACTTTTTCTACCTAGCACATAGGGCCTGTCACAATACTTACCTACAGATGGTGCCACACACTGTTGGCCAAGAAACTCAGTGATCACCTTTCATGCTATGTCAGCCTCACTGTTCACAAAAGTGCCCTAGCAACTAGGGATGAGGGAATATTCTAAAGCTTCAAACAGCGAATTGAACATCCTGCTATTCAGTTCGTTGACCGAATCAAACAGTGCCAGTTCAAAATTATTTGCAACGGATCGAATATGACCTCAAGTTATCGAATACTTTTCAAATAATATGCATGAAGCTCAAATGGGGCACGCCATAGGTTTCTTCCCAATATCAAAGCCATGGATCATAAGTATCATCCCTCTCATATACTGAAATGTGGCACTAGTTTGTTCACTGTCATCATCAGTGGGGATCAATGTTGCTTCATTCATCAGCTACAGCTTTACCTCCAATACTTATAGCACTGCCACTGGTGCTTTACTGTTTCGCACAATAATTCGTTTTGTACGAATATTTGCATAATTAGTGAATAATAACACAAATATTTTATTCATATTAGATTCAATTCCTTCACTATTTGATTCATATTCAATTTTTAACTGAACTACTCCACTACTCATATTTGATTGGGTAGCAAAGCCAGCCTATTCTTATTCAATTCAATTTCGAAAAAGTACTATTTGCACACTCCTAGTTAACGTACTGACTTCATGTTGCTAGTGGTGATCAGTGCTGTGTCTTTTGGAACCTACAGCTATAACTGCTTGAGTTATAGTGCTACCACTAGTGCTTTGCTGCTTCACATGAATAATCGTTTTGTGCAAATATTCACACAAGTAGTGAATAATCATACAAATATTCATATTCGATCTAGTTCTTTCACTAGTCGATTCGTATCCGATTCGGTTTTTAACAACACTATTCATATTTGATTTGGTTAACAGAGCTAGGCTATGTATTCTATTTGGCTTTGAAAAAATACTAATCACACGCCCCTACAAATAACTATGAGACACTGTGTTTGGCTTTCGCTTCTGAAGCTGCTGTGCAGAACAGCTTCAGACAGGCCAACAAGGCAGCATGCAAAGCAAGTGACGCTTTGCACTCTAGTATCTCGTCAGCAGTCACATTGTGGCACACTGCTTTCCTATTTTACGGAGCTCAACACAACAGCGATCAGCCAATCAGAGCCAGCTGTAGTTCCACAAATCTTGTGGGGCATCACTACAGTCGATCGCTTTTACACAATTTTCTGGTTTATACAAGCTCTGATCTCGGCAAAAATGGCATACTTGCAACCTTGGGACACAAATCTCTCAATCCAGGTGGACTTATTATTCCCCTTTAGTGTTTGTTTAGCTAAAATATTGCAGTCACTATTATTTAAATAGGAACACAGTTCAGTACTGTTGGGGAGGTCACTGCATATGTTGGTATATGATAAAGACTGCCAGGAGTACACACTACTGTTACAATAACATCAAGAACTAGCCTGATAGTTCCAAGTTTGATGCTCCACTACATAAACATTTACTTTTCATTGCTTTGGCATACCTTTATGTTCCTGGCTTAACAAGAATAAAATACAAATTAAAGCAATAAGACCACCACAAGCCACCACAATAGAACTACAATGTGGGTTCCATTATTGTTGTAAAATGCTTACAGAAATGCACACTTAAATTTTATACTGCAAGAACTCCTTTCTGGGATGTATTCTGTACCTCAGGCTCTGACGGTCCGCCAGAAGGGGCAAAAAACCATGCTATATGTCAGCCTAAATAAAGATACTTATTTCATTTACAAAGTAAAGATATGCATTTTAATAATAGCTTACCGTGTGCAAATCTCTTCTGAAAATGACTAGCGTCCCAAATGACACCAAGATCACCAGCGGTGACAGGGAAATATAAGCTAGAGTCTTTCCAAACCAGTCACCTGGAACAAGAAATCGCCAATTCATTAGTAACGCTTGCTCCAAAATTGTCGGCAAAAAAGTATCCACGATATCTGCGAAACTTCGGCGCCACTTTCCCAAGTGCTTCCCGAAGTACAAAGCACCGAAATTGCCTGCCCTGATGCCGAACCAAAAAGGAAAAAAGCAAACACAGTGAAGAACTAAAAGTTCTGTGCACAGTACAAAGTGTACACAGTACAGCGTTACGACAATGCAAACATAACGGTTACTTATGTTTACATTATCGCACACATATCATTCACAGTTCTTCCGTCACCAGCTGATGACATTCTTGCTGCCCCGATAGAAAAGGTAATACGTTTGAAGCTCTGCTGTAGTCCTTAGGCGTGCCTGGATGCGACGCTAACATCGTCAACGTGGATCAGCACTTCAGGCAAACACAGCCATGTCAAATATATCTGGGCGCAGATAGTTAGTACGTTTCCCAGCAAGGGAACAAAAACTGTTCTGTGCCCACTGCACAGGACAGAGAATACATGGAGCAATAACCTGTTTTCTGAAATCTTTCAGACGTGAACGGTCGGATCACTTGCCAATGAATCGCTGTTGGAGTTGCCGACGCAACAAAAGTTCGGCTGAATTCTTTGTCGCGCTTCGAGAACTAAAAGCTTACAGAAATGCTCCACGCCACTCACCTGCAGGGTATTCGACGTGGGTCAGGGACAGTGGTACCCATGATCGAATTTCGTTGTCAAAATCGCCAGGTACCGGACCATTCCCAGGTCGACCACCGGCCATGTTGTGTTGGCGATTTTCCCGCAGAGGCAGTGTTATGAACACAAATGCCACTCACGGGATGTTCACTCAAGATGAGATATAAAAAAAAATATGCATGCTTAATCAATTTTGAACACGTACCTCTAGTCATATCACACTAAATGTAAATATAGGTGAAAGAACGTGCACCAAATGCTGACTGAACACCCGTAACAAATCTTGTTGCTCCGACGAAAACGCTAATCAGGCCATAATGGAAGCCATGGTGGAAGCCAAGATAGGATTGATAGACAAGCGTTTCGGTGCAGGCGGGCTGGAAACGCTGATTGGTCAAACAAAATGTGACGTCACGTCTAAAACGTCACGTGACGTCATGGCCACGTGACTTTTAATGACGTCGTGTCCGGTTGGGAAGAGACATATTTTCCCTAGGTTTTTCTCGGAATTCCCCACGTTTTTGACAGCGCGCGCGGGTTCAAAAAGCGCACCTGATGCGCCGCGCTTTCACACACTGCATGCGCGTTTCTATATTTTTATTATATATGATATCCTTGAACTGCTGGTGTATTATTTTAGTGCGCTCGAACGGCGCGCTTCGTTGTGCATTTATTATAATCGCCACTGCCTGGCGGACCCG
The DNA here is from genome assembly GCF_052857255.1 of Amblyomma americanum. Taxonomy (NCBI): domain Eukaryota; kingdom Metazoa; phylum Arthropoda; class Arachnida; order Ixodida; family Ixodidae; genus Amblyomma; species Amblyomma americanum. The sequence goes on from NC_135497.1 coordinate 249,829,790, forward strand.
ATACAGCTTTTGCAGACCTGAGAGGTTAAACACGTACTATCCATGCAAAGCCACGCAAATGCGCCTACAGGTGACCACGCCCGTCTATCAGCGTTCCGTCGAGTGCCTGCATTTACAATCGAGTGCTGTAAGACTATGCACCTGACCTAGAGCATACATATTATAATTTTTCCTTGTATTCTACATTCTCTACATGCAGGAGACTACACTCATAGCTTTCGTTAGTGCAGAAATTTCGTACAACCGTGTCAAAATTTGGCGGTCCGGTTTTGTTCTACACGACGTTTTGGAGGAGAAAAGCATTGGGTCTTTGAAGGACGACAGTCTATATAAACTCCTATTCACTGTGTCGTCGTACCTATCGTAATTAATGACGACATATAAAGGCTTTTGATACAACTCTCGTGATTTAAAACAAAACTGTTCGTTTCACTAACCCGCGAAAAAATATTGCGCGCAATCATTCGCCACAGCCCGTTGCTGCGTAATTTTTGTTTTGTGCGGATTTTCTTTTATAATATGACAGCTGCACGCGATAGCTTATATATATAGTTGCGCAGCCGACCACTGCAGGTACCAGTAAACACGTACCCCGTTTAGAATGAATTTAAAAACGCGGTCGGGAGTTGGAATTATTTGTCCGGGACGCTGCGGTCAAAGTTCGCAGTTTTGAAAATTGAAACACGGAAATTTTTGCGCATAGCTAGTCACTCTTGCATAAGTAAATATCTTATTCCTACCCATCATCCCTTTGTCAGAACACATATATTAATGAGAAAAACGACCCATTTGATGCAATTAAGTTCACAGTCCTACAGGGTGGGTTCCACAACAAAGAGAGCAACGGGAGTCGTACTTTATTTACAAATTTGTAACAATTGCTCACGGCATTAATGAAAGTCCGGGTTTATTGACCTCCATCGCCCCTTTCAGAGCCAGTGCTGACCTTAGGAGTGCCGGCGCGTCAAACCTCGGTCGTTTGTCGCCAGCGGCATCTTTTTCAAGCTTCGCTGCCCGTCCGCTTACACAAAGCTCATAATTCATCCCCCACCCCTGTCTTCCCAGTTCGACGTACCACCTTGTCGAGCGGGGTGCAATTGAAGAACCAAGAACCCTTGATTAAATGCTCCTGCCATTCACCTTTACCCCACCCCCCCACAGGACACTTTCGCGAACTCGTATGTTTTGCCGCCTTTTTCTTTTTCTTTTTCTTTTGTGTGTGTGTTTCATGCACAGTGCACTTGTGTGTGTAGTTAAGCTAACTGCGCCGCTGATTCCGCCTTCACTATTCGTACCGAAGACGCTCCTGGAACGTCTCCTGCCCTGTCTGAATTTATTGTTTATTTGTTTGCTCGTTTTGGCCGGCGGCACGGGCAGCACATGCATCTATGATTCTTATCTGCTCCGGGACTCCGCCAAAGTCTGTCATTGTTGCTTTGAGGGCCCGGATGCCCTCCCTCCCCTCGTTATTCCTTTTTTCCCCCGAGCTGGCCTCCCGCGCAAGCTCGCTGGGCGGCAGGGGACAAAGCGTTTTTCTTTTTCTCTTTATTTCTTTCTCCTTTTTCTAGTATTTTTCTTTTGTGCCCATCAAGGGTTATTGGTCCTTCAATTGCACCCCGCTCGACAAGGTGGTACGTCGAACTGGGAAGACAGGGGTGGGGGATGAATTATGAGCTTTGTGTAAGCGGACGGGCAGCGAAGCTTGAAAAAGATGCCGCTGGCGGCAAACGACCGAGGTTTGTCGCGCCGGAATTCCTAAGGTCAGCATTGGCTCTGCAAGGGGCGATGGAGATCAATGCACCCGGACTTTCATTAATGCCGTGAGGAATTGTTATTAAGTTTGTAAATAAAGTACGACTCGCGTTGCTCGAGATCTCTTTGTTGTGGAACCCACCCTGTAGGACTGTTAACTTAATTGCATCAAATGGGTCGTTTTTCTCATTAATATATGTGTTTTAACAAGGGGAGGTAGGGATAAAATATGCGCGCGGTGGTTATTAAAGCGAATTCGTATAAAGTTAACGGCCTGCCCAATGTACTGCGTACTGCACACACTGCATCCTAGGAGGTATATTACGTTGCAGAAATCCCAATCAGAGTTGTCATTAATTTTCCATTTGAATCCTGAAGCTGTGCTTATTTCACAGCTTGATGTTTGTAATGTGTTTGCAGACCTGGAATCTACTTTTTCCACAAGGTCGACACCCCAAAACCGGCTCTTTATGTGACTGAGTGTATTAGAATGTTTCGAATGTTTTTCGGTCGTCTGTAGACTGCATGAGGGAGAGCAGTGAAATTTTTGGCGAGGCGCTAGCTCGCTTTGTTTGAGAATGTTGAAATGTTTTTTTGAAGATTTTGTTTACGTACGTTAGGCGGCTGGGTTACTGGTGAAGGGAAGTACGAGATTTGCCTGATGGTCTGTTTGCTCGCTGTATCAACGTCACTCCAGTATTTGCTCTCGGTTGGGTTTAGATGTCCTTTGAATGGCATCGTCGGCAATGGCGACGGGTATCGCTGCTTAATGAGGACTTCTTGCATGCGTTTGGAATTTTTTACGAAGTCTTCATCTTGGGAACATATTCCTTTAGATCGATGTGCCTGAGATTATGGGATGCTTGTTTTAGAGTGACGAGGATGGCAGCTTTGGAAGTGTACGTATTGTTGACGGTCCGTCGGTTTTCTATATACACTGGTGGTGAGTGAGCTTTCGTTTACCAAAATCTCAACATCTAGGAAGTTAATTGTGGTGTGGGCGCACGTGTAAGTGAAAGATATGTTGGGGTGGACGAGGTGTGTCAGTCCAAATTAAAAAGATGTCATCCAAGTAGCGTTTGTATAGGGTGGGCTTAATGGGACAATCTTTCAAAAATTTAGACTTATTACTATGCATGAAGATGCTGACGTAGGTGTGGGCCATCCTTGTACCCATGGCTGTGCCGTTAATTTGTGAATAGTGTTGATTGATGAATTCGAAGTTGTTTTATTCGAGTACGATTTTCGACAGTATTTATAAAACACGTGGAGCAGGGGAGCATCAAAGCACACTCCAAGGGAATGTTGAAAATCCGCTGCAGCACGAAGAGGCTCATGACTGAAAAAATGCAGATGCAGGAACCATTGGAAGCAAGCTGTTGTCAATGCACAGTGTTTAGAGTAAATGGTACCACAGGCCCACAAAGCGCAGATTTTGTTTAAAAAATCGGCCGTCTTGTTAGCATCAATGCCGCTGTGTCCAGGTATCCAGTGAAAGCGCATTTCTTTAACATGTAGTGGAATGAAAAATCTTAGAGAATGGCCCAGAAGAGCGTCCTTCGAGCCTTCGAGTGAGTCAGGACAGAAAGGCTGTCAGCAAGTATAATGACATCAGTAACGATGCAAGAGACCTTATCTATAGGGCCAACTGAACCCCTAGAAAATGAACAGCGAATATAGGTGTATAATCAGGGGCCCGAAACGAATAACTGCAATCTAGAGCCAATAGCTGCCTATAGGCGACTTCATGCAAACATTTAAAGCGAAAGCCTTTAATGGCTCTCGTTATCCATCCGTCCGCGAAATCTGTCACATTATGACGTCATCAATGGTATAATAATTGATATAACCCATATAGTCTTAGCAATTAAGAAGTAATTGGTGATTAGAAATTGCGCATTAGTTTGTAATTACACATTAATTTGTGAAGTAAATTAATAGCTCAAAACGAAACGTTAAAAATAAAAATAAATAACAATTTTAAAGAAACAAAAATAAAAAGGAAAAATTAACTTATGTGACAATGCAGTTTCAGAAGCGAAAAATTAAAAATAATTAAATAAAAATTAAAAGAAGCAGCCACAGTGGGCGCAGAAAGGCTTTCGCCTCGCGCACTTTACATCGCCAAAGTGACCACTGAATTTAAAAAAAAAAGTGCCTCTTCGTACAAGCGATTAATCGCCTTTTCCCGGTTCGCCCTGCACCTTCGAGCAACAATTTCATCCTATGAAGTTGTCCGACGCAACGCCAGAAACGAGCTGATCACGAACAACAGTGTTCACGGAATTGTCGAAGTCGCAGTTCTACGCAGGTTCGCGTAACTGAGCAATGTAAACCTGCAGCTGACAGGCTCGCCAGGGTTCTGTAAACATATCTTGAACCGCGGTAGCGTTCCGTCGTGGCTGAGGACAGACGGTTGCAAGTGCTGAGCGCGGTTTGAAACGTATCTTCGCCTTTCGTAACTTCACTTATGGCGAATTCCACTGGTGGATCTGAAGTGAGGCGCTCGAATCGCAAAAGAGCGCCCCAAACCGCCTCGGAGCAGATCCGCCACTGGTCGGCGTATCAACCTTGTGAGCTCCGTTGGAACGGAGTTGCTCCAATCGACCAGCGGAATTCGCGCGGTCGGTCCAGGTCGACCAGTTGAACTCGAATTCGTCGTCGCGGAGCAAGAAAAGCTGCTCCAGCACGACCAGTGGAAATCGCCATTAATTTAGGTCCCTGCTCCTTCATTTTGCGCTCGTGGCAGGAGGCGTTAATTGCGGAACGACGCTGACCTTCGACGCCGCGCGACTGCAAAGGCATGGCTTTGCGCCGGGTTGCAGCAAACTCAGGCCAGACGCCTCTAAGTAGGTAGAAAACAGTGCCTTCCACTGGTTCCATGGTACTGGTGACTGGCCCGGTGTTTCTAGGAATGTACGAGGGGGCGTAAGATCCCGTGCAACTCATAGTAACTGTTTACCTCGTCGACACGTTGTTGTATTGTAGATGCAAGATCGAACGACACACCGGAGCGACCGATGTCATGATGACGCCAAGTTTCCGCCGAACCCCCCCCCCCCCCCCCCCTCTACTTTTCTTGCGTCACGTATACGTGGTGTCAAGAGACATGCATGTGACTGAAACTCTGAAGAAGCGAAACTGAAAGTAAGACAACCGAAACTGAAAATAAGAGAAGAGAAACTGAAACTGCCGCACAGTTCATTGCCTGATGGACACATGCAGTGTCACGTATTATTTAACGTCTTCATAAAACCGCTGTTTGTTCTTCTATAGGATTAGCAGCATTAGTATATGTTTGCTATTAATGACACCCAGGTAATGAACATGATTTACCAACTTAAGTAGTGTTGGTTCTGGTGTAACACACGAAAAATTTATAGGCATGCCTTTGTGTATACGCCAGAAATGAAATTGTGAAGCAAGCCTTGAAACTGCCTGTGCATTTCTCATAAAAAAAAAGAAAAACATTATCTTGTTTTCAAAGCATGCGTGTCATCTATATCAGATGTGACTAATGTTGAGCTATAACTTTAAATGGCTCATGCTGGCTGCCATCAAAAATCACTTTTTTTTATTCAACAAACCTCATAACTCATTTCTGTCACGAAAGCAACGAAATGCTTCACTTATATCTCATTGCTTTGGTGCAGTCATGGTTCATTATGCAATGTAAAATCTGATTCACGAATATTTTTGTTACTTGTTGCACGATACGTTTGTTCCTGAAATTCAGCACATCCACCAGTATTGCGTTCCCGCGCGGCTTTCTTTTTTTTAACTGAGTACAGGTGAATAGCCACCGGATTCTTGGCTGATCGCCCAGTGTAGGTATGTGCCATCTTTTGATAGGCTAACAACATCAAAAAAATTCGTCTTTCACTTCCAATCATGTGTGCTGCGGTATACTTTTTCTTCGACTTTGTATTGATTCCATCCGTAGTAGGCATGGGAGGCATTGGCCACGCTATCAGCTTCCGCAAGTTAGGTTCACGCAGAATTTGTTAGCTCCGCTTCAAGTTGATCTGATCTCCTTGCAACGAGTTGCTGAAGAAAACGGGTGGACGGGGCAGTGCGGGAAGAAGAGTCGTCGAAGGAAGACATTTGTAATGTTTCTTGAATATAGCCAAAGTTTCTGTTACCGTTATTCAGTTTTTGTCCCCCTGTGATTTATCAGCTATTATTCGAACCCCCAAAGTTTAAAGTTCAAAGTAGTAGCATTACTTTTAAATTCAGAAGAAGCTACTAAACATTACAATTGGGATATATTCGCAGGATCTGGCTTGGAGCTATTCTGTTTGTATCCCTGATTATACTCCTATATTCTTCGTAGATTTTTTGGTTATTTTGGCTCTTCTCTTAATTCCCAGGCATGTAGCTTGAGTTCTCATTCTTGCAGACTGCCTTTCAGTTCTAGTCTCCAAAATTCCGGAAAATCGTTATTGAATTGGTCGCTTAGGTTTTATGTTCCGTGCACAGTGCGTGAGATCCACTTGGTCTGAGTACCTGCCTATTCGGGTGTTTATTTTAACGAGGTGGCTGATTTATTGGCAAGGTCAGCTCTCAGCGCTCCTGTAATCTTTCCTGTCCTTCACCTCATTATGTTGGAAACTTCACGTTTCCAGCGGTTCCAACATATTTCAGCCAGCTTGAGTGATCCGTTGCTCAATACCGTGGATTTTCACCACTTAAATTACCCATGGAATGTCCAGTGGTGTAAATCAAGGCGTTGCGAGGTGTCAGTGACGCTTCTGCGATGCAAAATCCCTCACTTAAATTTATACTTGCGCCGATGCGGGTTCGCTGCGACAAACCTTTGTGTCTCATGTGGGCAAGTTGAAACAATAGGTCATTTTCTCGTCTCTTGCCGGCGGTTCGCAGTTCAAGGAAAGCAGTATTTGGAGGTCCCTCTTTCGAGGTTAGGCCTCCCTCTATCTCTTCCAGTTCTTCTCTCGTTCGGTGCGAGCGCCAAGGAATTCCCGTTAAGCAGTGTTTGTGGCTACCTTCATGATCGCATAAGTGCGACTGATCGGTCACCTTGTTAGCTGCATACAAAATTCTGTTGCATGTCTAAAATGCTTGATTCTATTCTCGGTAATTCATATTTCTTAAATTTTATTGAATTTTCCAATTTTTATTCTGATTCAGTCTTCTACGCCGCCGCCTCACGTCTTTTTTTCCCCCGTGCAAATATTTCATTGGCAATCTCCACTGTACCTTGGCAAATCCCCCCGCGTGGGTATGTGCCATATATATTTACTGACGTGAAGAAGAAGAGTGTGGGCTACAAACACTCTCTGTACTTGTGCTCTTCCTTTTATTTGTTGTCTGTTTGCATTGTAAGGCATTAATAGGTAGAAAGGCATGCACGTAATGGGCATACCCTGTGCGCATGAATGCGGAAGATGGTCATGGTTGTCCAAGCATTGCCATCAAAGCAACGGGACCTTCAAGAAACAGCTAGGATATGGTTGTGACCCCTCACATGCAGTGATACTCACACAATTTGAAAATGTTGCAAGTTACAGCAGTCCCGTGGTTATATTGCTGCAAAACAATTAAGCTAGCCCATTCCATTCATGCGGAAATATTTTTAGAGGCTGCCAAAAAGGAACATGTCAAAAAGTTACACGTCCTGTTTCATTGTGTTTGAAATGAGGCTTAAGATTAAATTAATGTTACAAATACGCGCTGAAGAAATGAAACGATTAAACTCTCATGTGAAGGAAATACAAAAGGGTATATTTACGAAAACTTATTTACAAGCTAAAATAGCATCGCACACACACTCTCACGGGTTCCTTGTCGTCTGTCACTTGACTGAGTCGCCTCCAAGCGCTGCAGGCTACCGCGCACCTGCAGTGCACCGGAAGCGCACACACACACAAACACACACACTCTCACGCGCACACGTGCATGGGTCCACTTGAAAGGAGACGCCGCACGGCTCTCCGGTTCGTACTTCTGGCAGCGGCGGCATTTCCCGCGGCCCTAACGACCACACCAATAAGCTAACGAAGCGGGCGCCCATCGGTCCGTTCGCAGAACGGAGGGTGCCGCCAAGGACGCACTCCCGCACCGAAAGCACACATGCGGGCACAAAAGAACGCTCGCTGCGCAGAACGACACTCGCAGAGAAACACATGTATATGAGAAATGGCCCCTTCTTACAAATGATGGTGGTAAACGAAATGAACAAGCAACTGCTGTGCAATCCATGCACTGTCATGCAGTACTTACACAATCACAGTCCAGTGACTGCAGAGCGGTCTGCAACCAGTAACTTGCAAAAAAACTATACTATGCAGCGAGCTTGTTTGCACGGTATTTGTTACATTTATCGAACGATCACATGAAATTGGTATGGCTATTTCTACACAGTGCATTTCCTAAAGACTCCTTTCTGCCATACTGTACTTTTTACCCAAAATGCTTCTTACAGAGTCATAAATTGTTACGTACGCGTATAAAGATGTTTGTAGCAGGTGTGTGAGCCTGAACAAAAAAAAAACCTTTTATTTTCCTTAATTCTTCAGTATTCCTGATTATGACGACATATGGGCATTTATATGTTAGTACAATTTTTTTCACGCATCACAATTAACTGATGCACCGATGTGTTTGGTACACATTCATCTTCAGACATTTCATGTCTGTTTGGTCAAAAAAATACGAAATAATAGTTGACGGCATTAGTTTTGACTACCATCACACAGCATGCTCTTGAAATTCCTCTAGCTGTTGTACAGAAGTCTGTAATTGGCTTCATTGCATAGCTTCATACTTGAACCATTTAAACTCTGCAAACTGTTCTTTTTACCGCACATGGCATGCGAAGCCGCGTGGGAACGGGCGAGGAGGATTCGGAGGTACAGCTGCAACTTCGCTGGAATCCAAAGACAGCTAGGCACTTGTCACGGTTAATTTCGGAAAGGCGGCTATGCCCCAGTAAAGTTGCGTAAGGTCTTTCCTTGCAGACCTTACTAAGTTCCTTCACTTCGCACCAGAAATGCTCACCGCCCGATTTTCACGGCAATGAATAAGCTTGCAAGGAATGTTATCGGCGGTCGCACGTGCATGACAATCCTTTCGACATGCGTGACGATGCCCACCGAAGGCATTTCAGGCTGTCGAAGGGACTTGTACGCTGGCTAAGCGAAGAGCGCGGAACATGCGTCACTGACAGCCCCCTTCCTTTCGCCGTCTTGTCCATCGTGCGTCGCGCCGAGCCCGACAAAGAAAAGGCCGTCACCCCCCCCCCCCCCCTTCCCCTTCTGAATCGAGGGGCGGGGGGGGGGGGGCGGAAATTCCGCAAATAGTTTCCCAGAGGCATCCTTTTTTTTTTCATGGGGTCAAGGAAGGTGGCCCAAACAGTGCGAGGCAACGTTCTCTGTTCATTCTAGAGAAGCAAGCTTACACTGCAAAATTAAACCTTGTCTTTCTCTTCCAAATGCAATTAACTAGGAGTCCTGTCCAAAACCATTTCAGGTTGTTATGTGGGCACCCCCAACCTTTTTTATTTCCGTGTAACTCCAGCACTTCTTCACCTTTGTCATTGTAGCCGCTATTGTTCAAGTACCATGCAACATCTTGTTATTAAAGGACCTTTTTAATTGGAAATGAGAGCATGTGCACAGGGTGGAAAGCGCGTGATCTGCCAGGAAACACTAAAGCGGCCCCGAGAAGGGATCTTTATTAAGGATGCCAGCCATCTTGGGCCTCTCCACTCGGCAACGACGACAAAGCGTGTGCGCTCCCTATGGTTAGGCCCCAGCTGTGGAAGCCATCCTCGGACACGACCATGACCTTCGACATCTGATGTTTTTATTTAAAAACACAGGGACCAAAGTCGTGCTGTATGCAGTGCAATCGCCATGTGGTTCCATAATCATCCACCTAGCCCGGCTCTTTGGACGGATTCAGGAAACGACTGAAAAGAACAAAAGTAACGAGCAAACAAAGGTGCGCTGCATAAAAGTTAGAACGTAAAGAAACGAAGGCACGCTGCGCTAATGCTGTAGCGAGGTCTAACATGTAAAATTTCGCGGCTGGCGTCGATTTCTACAAAGCGCGAGTAGTGCCTACGGAAATAAACAAAGGCGCACTGGAGATGGGTAAGTCTATACAAGCACGAGTTTTTGTCTCTACCAGCGATTTACTAGCTCACACCGCGCGATTTTGATGTCTGGCGTCGATTTCGACAGAGAGGGAATACGGGCACGAAACGGGACGCTCGCGATCTGCCAGGAAACAATGAGGTGGCCCTAAAAAGGGCCGTTTGCAGGAGCACTTCAACCGCGACCTGCAGCGGCGTGGCGGCGCGGTGAGCAGTAGGCCCAGCAGTGGTCCGTCTTGTGCCCTTTGGCTCCGCACCGACGACACCGGTGCACGACGTACACCTCTCCTGGTCTTGCCCTTGAAGCCGACGCTATCCCTGGTCCGTAGATCTTGACGAGGGCCGCGACGATAATCTTTGACATCTGGTCGATGCCCCGGTCTGCGGCAAACAAGGACAGCATCGGCTCGCCAGAAGCATCCAGGAAACGATGCTGCAAAAAAAGTTACGTTACAAGCGCCGCAATTTAGCGAGTTCTGCACGAGAAAACTTGCGAAAACGTTGTTCAACCCTTACCTCGTGATTGAGAACGTGCACGCCAGACAAGCGCTTCATCGTGGCTGTCAGACGGCGGTTCAGATGGCGACGCCGGCGGTCCTCAAACCGCACCTTATGTGGGTCGTCGTAATGGAGTTGCAAAATTTTGAACACCAGAAGACGTGCTCCTGCAGCAGGAAAACGAGGTCCTGGAATGCGCAAGGCATGTAGGTAAGCGGTACAGCACTTCATGAAGCGAAATTTGAGATAAAATGCGTACCTTTATGTCGCTGGCGATTTCTCGCGGGTCAGCGCCTTTTGGGGGTCATCGCAATGTCGTGGAAGCAAGAACTGTACAGAAATTTCAGCTGGCTGCGCCGACGAGCGCACCACGCAAAAAAAAAAAAGCCATACCTGGACAGCTTCCGAAACGCGCGCGCCGCCGCCTACGCTCACGAAGAGAATGCCCGCAGACCACGCACGCCCGGCGGCCGGCCAGCCGGCCCTAGCGATTCCCTAGGCACTCTAGGGACAGGCCGAGAGAGGCGCGGCGAACCCACGTCCGGTTGAGAACGAGGGAGAAGCAGAAAAACGTCACGGAGAAGCGCATCCCATCGACCAATCAGCGTTTCCAGCCCACCTGCACCGAAACGCTTCTATTGATAGCACAGTTAAATCTGAATGACAATATGGCGGCGCCCTTAAAACATGCTTTGAAATTTGAAATTGTCGCGGAGTGTAATGTTACGAAAGCAAGAGCCTCACTTTTAACGCTTCCGCATGCAGTTGTAGAGACACCGGTATTCATGCCAGTGGGCACACAGGGCACACTCAAAGGTCTTGTGCCCGAGCAGATTGAGGAGCAGAAGTGCAATATGATCCTGGCAAACACTTACCATCTCGGCATGCGACCCGTAAGTTGTCAGTAAAGCAAATCTGCAGCCAGCACAGTACTGCGCTTAACGAATATCTAACCGAGCGTTTAGTCTGTGTAATTTTTTTAAGGGTGAAAATAACGGCAAAAGTGTATTGAATGCTGATAATGCATACTGAATTTATTTTCACCATAGAAGTGTGTGTGCTCTTTCTGCAGGGAACGGACATTTTGCAAAAGGCTGGCGGTCTTCACAAATTCATGAATTGGAAAAATGGTCTGCTTACTGTAAGTTATACGATATATTTGCTGTCTACATTGCTGATTTGTGCAGGACTAGCGAGCAAGCTCATTTGCGTTGTTGTTCTAATGTGCCACTGACACGCACTTCCATATTCAAGGACAGCGGCGGTTTTCAAATGGTCTCCCTTGTCAAGCTGAGCGAAGTTACAGAGGAGGGCGTGAGGTTTGTGTCGCCATACGACCAGCGCGAGATCATGCTCAGCCCTGAAAAGTCGACCGAAATACAGAACACAATTCACGCGGACATTATGATGCAACTGGACGACGTCGTCAGCAGCACGATATCCGGACCGCGGGTTGAAGAAGCCATGCACAGGTTCTTTTCAATTTTATTTTCATTTATTGCTGTAGATGGGATTGCTATTCTGCTGTAGTGGTATTGCAGAATTTTATTTTAATTGGGCCACATTTTAGGGCTACAAAATTGTGAAAATTTGCTGCGTTGTAAAATGTATGCTACTGCTTTCTTGCCAAATTTCATTTAGGTTGCAGCACATAATTTCCATAGCTTCAAGTGTTTCATGTAGGTGCTGTATTGTAAGATACTTCAAGTTTCTTGCTAATGTCTGATATTTTCAGTGTTGACTAATCATTTCGCCCTTTACTGGAATCAAGCCGCACAGTATTTTCTACTACATTTCAGTAGGGGAAAGCAGTGAATTTGGCAAAAAGCATGCATAGAGTTTGCAGCTTGGATGCATACTTGCATCTGCCATATTATTAAAAACTGTGAACGTCTACTGTTTCAAATATTTGTGCTGGTGTAATTTTTGTGAGATTCGATCTCTCGTAAAATATGCATTGCAAAAATGCTAGCATAAAGCTTTTCTGTGTACACCACACTGATGAGTCTTTTCTGCATACCTTTTCATTATAGTTAAGGGTTGGACTTTTCAGTTTAAAATGAAAAAGGTACACCCAATTCAATTTTCGAAATCGAGTTTTAACCAAAAAAGGTCAGTATCCATGGTATGGAAGCCACAGCTAGCTTGATAGTAAGTAAGAATTACCCAGTAAAAAGAAGAAATTAATCGTATGCCAGCCAGGGGTGTGGTGAGATGGTGGTACCTTTGGATTAAGCAGCGCAGTCGTGCGTTTTGAGGCATTGCTCTGCTACCTTGCATGCCTCTGCATACCGAGAGGCTCCACTAAACTCCTCGCCAAGCATCGGGGAACTCTTGTTAACGTAAAGGTATCGGTCATGAGGTAATTGATTTTCTACAGGAAATATACTGAGATAATAAAGTTTAAATTACATGGGAAGGGATAAAAAGTACGACAACTGTTGAGGTATGCAAAGGATTGAGGCAAGGTTGTCCTCTATCACCACTGCTTTTCATGCTTTATATGATAAATATAGAAAGACGGCTACAAGCAAGTATTCTAGGTTATAATCTTTCGTACAGATTAGGAGGAAAGGTTTTAATGCAGCGGCTCCCTGATTTACTGTATGCAGACAATATTGTACCATTAGCAGATAGCCTTTACCACTTCGAGCACCTCACTGCCAGTTGTGAACTCCTGTTCCCTTGCTAGACTGTTGAACATTACTTTGGTTTTTTGCATGTTAATATTTAGACCCACCGTTCTGCTCTGTCTGTCTAACTCATTGATCATGATTTGCAGTTCATCTCCTGAGTGACTCAGCAAAGCAATGTCATCAGCGAATCACAGATTATTTAGGTATTCTTCATTAACTCTTATCCCTAACTGTTCCCAATTCAGGCCTCGGAATACCTCCTGTAAACAGGTGGTGAATAGCATTGGCGAGATCATGTCTCCTTGCCTGACGCCCTTCCTTATTGGAATTTTAATGCTGACTTTATGGAGGACTATGGTAGCTGTGCAATTCCTATATATATCTTCCAGTATTTCGACATAAGGCTCTTCTACACCCTGATTCCGCAATGCCTGTATGACTGCTGAGGTTTCCACCGAGTCTTATGCTTTCTCATAATTAATGAAGGCTATAGGGGTTGGTTGTATATTGCGCATTTCTCTATCACCTGATTGATAGTGCTGATATGATCTATTGTGGAATATACTTTACGAAAGCCTGCCTGATCATTTGGTTGATTAAAGGCTAAGGTTGCCGTGACTCTATTAGCGATTACCTTAGTAAATACCTTGTAGGCAACGGACAGTAAGCTGATCGGTCTGTAATTTATCAAGTCCTTGGCATCTCCTTTCTTATGAATTAAGATTATGTTTACGTTCTTCCAAGCTTCTGACATGGTCTAGGTCATAAGGCTTTGCATATACAGGGTGGTTAGTTTTTCTAGCACAATCTCCCCTCCATCCTTCAACAGATTTGCTGTTGTCTGATCCTCAGCAGCTGCTTTTCTCCTTTGCGTTGCTCCTAAGGCTTTCTTTACTTCCTCTTTCGTTACCAGCGGGATGACGCATTGCTGTGCGCTACTGTCTCTATCATTAACGTTCTGATTACATTGGCTACTGTATAGATATGTGTAGACCTCTTTGGCTACATTAATTATCTTATCCATATTGCTAATGACATTGCCCTCCTTGTCTTTTAACGCATACATTTGGTTTTTACCTATGCCTAGTTTCCTCTTCACTGCTTTTTCACTTAGGGCAGGTAGTGACAGCTGATCCAGATCATGAAAGGGAAATGACTAGAAGGATAAGAATGGGGTGGAACGCATATGGCAGGTTCTCTCAGATCATGATTAGCAGGTTACCACTATCACTCAAAATAAAAGTGTACAACAGCTGTACCTTACCGGTGCTCACCTATGGGGCAGAAACGTGGAGGCTAACGAAAAGGGTTCAGCTTAAGTTAAGGACAATGCAGCGAGCCATGGAAAGAAAAATGATAGGTGTAACGTTAAGAGACCGGAAGTGGGCAGAGTGGGTGAGGGAACAAGCGCGGGTTAATGACATCCTAGTCGAAATCATGAGGAAGAAATGGGCTTGGGCAGGGAATGTAATGCGAAGGCAAGATAACTGCTAGTCCTTAAGGGTAATGGAGTGGACTCCAAGAGAAGGCAAGCGTAGCAGGGGTCGGCAGAAGGTTAGGTGGGCGGATGAGATTAGGAAGTTTGCAGGCATAGGGTGGCTGCAGCTGGCAAAGGACAGAGCTAATTGGAGAGACATGGGAGAGGCATTTGCCCTGCAGTGGGTGTAGTCAGGCTGATGATGATGATGACAAGCAGATCCCCAGGAAGATTTGCAGACTTTGGTTAACTCTTGTGGAGGCGGTGTAGCCTTCGGTTTTAGCACAATTAAGTCAGGTCCGATGATTTTCAATGGTTAAACTGATGAGTTGCTTGCAATATAAGGCCGTGAAATACTGAGTAGCATTACAAATGTCTCAGGGGTATTGGTAAACGAAGGATAGATACACATGAAAAAGCACAGACTGTTAGGACAAAAGGGCGAAGAGATGCCACAAGGGCATAATGGGTGTTTAACAAATATGAAGTACTGAGAGGTATTTGGAAAGGAATAATGGTGCCAGGGCTTACTTCTGGGAATGCAGTTTTATGCCTAAGGCCAGAAGTTCAGTCAAGATTGAGAATAAACCAGAGAGCTGTTTGAAGATCAGCACTGAGTGCCCACGGCAAAACAAACCACAAATGAGGCAGTACAGTAGGATAAGGGCTGGGCATCATTCGAAGCATGGAAAGCTCAAAGTAAAATATTATATGAAGATTGCCTGAGGAAATTGGATAACAACAGGTGGGCAGCTAATATATTTAAATACTTATACAGAAAGATTGTTGGCTCACAGTGACGGAAAAGGAATAGGAAACTAGCCAGTGAGTATGCAGGACACAAGGATGGAGAAATAAAGAGCTTTAAATGGCAGATAAAAAACGCAGAAGGTAAAAACTGGATTAATTCTGTTGAAAAGAAGCAGAGTGTAGAACTATATTGAAATTGGAAAAGGTAGATCAGGAAGGAATCGTTCAATGATAACTCAAGAGGCAGCGCCCTGCTCTTTTAAACTAGATCAGGGTGTCTTAGGACGCAAAACTACAAAAAGATATTTAACCAAGAAGATGACACACGTGCAGTGTGTGGTAAATCTGTAAAATCAATTGAACATCCTATACTCAAATGTGGCGGTATCCATCCAGATGTCGATGCAGGCACGGTTGCTTTCCCTGAAGCCCTAGGGTTTTGAGTTAACAATGGTCATGTTAATGAACCTACAGTGGAAGTTAACAAAAAGTGATTTGAAGATTGGTGGCTCGAAAGCAGAGAGGTGACATAAGGTTAGAAGCATATGATTAAAAATGTATTTAAAGAAACTGGCGAATATATAGATTCATTTATAACCGTTAAAGGAAAAAACGCCGAGCATGAGGTGGCAACTGCCACCACCCTGCTTAAAAGGGGACGCTCCTATCTTCCTTCCATCCATCCATCTGTCCGTCCATCTCTTTAGTTTTCACTTTTCATTCTAAGTTATCTCTAGGGTGCCTGAAGGCCAGCGCTGGCATCGGAGCAGCCTAGTTTTCGTCTTTTTTCTTGGAAGTTGGTGGCGTTGGCCATAATTGCTCCCGACAGCCTTGTATGAAAGACAGTTGCAGATAAGTATTTATTGTTGCGTTGTTGGAGATGACAAGTGTTCATTTCGATTGATCTCTATCCACCAGCCACGCTCAGCTAATGCGCAGGTGCCGGAGCCGAGAGTGGCAGGATTAGGAAATGGTCCATCTCCCTACTATGGAAGGTGGCAACCTCAAGCGCTTTAATGGTGGAATTCACTACACTGGTGGTCTTGATTATTGGGGCTCCAAGATCGACAGGGAAGGGGGTATCACTGGGAAGTATTACTTTGTGATGAGTATGAACTGAACACAAACGTGCGTTAAAAAAATGTTCTGGGCCAAACTGGGCCAAATTTTACCACAAATTTAGTCCACTGTAATCGACCAGCTGTTGTAACCCGGTCCGTTAAAACAAACTTTTTGGATTTAAAATGTGTGATGGCCAAACAAAATTACTCGCAATGTCCGTAATATCCGCTTGTCCATTTTATCCAGGTCCGCTCTAGCGAGCATCAATTGTATTGGGCATGGGGCAGTCCTTGTTTTTTTTTTTTAACAATAGCTGCAATAGTACTGTACAGCAATGCAAGTCTTCTGTGTTTGACTGACATTATTCTTTTTCTTTTCCATGTTTGTGTGTCAGTAGTTTTTTGTCCCACTGGAAAGCCTCTATATCATTGGCATAGAGAAAGGCATTGCAAAAGATATTCATCCTTCATATATTGTTTGCACTGATTCAGGAACAACTGTTTCTTTTTTTCTTCTCAAGGATGACAGGATTTCAATCAAGTGTATCAGTTACAATGCATGTTGTGCTCTGTAATTATACGAAAGTGCACTAACAATGCATATTTAATGTGAAGTCATGATAGAGCCTGCCCATGGTTCACAAAGTCACTGCCTGAATTCTGCAGGGTGTTGATCATTTTCACAAAACAACATGTGTAATCTTCTCTGGTGGCAACATGTGAGAGCACTGGCTGATACAAATGTAGGAGTCAGCCTAACTGAATGCATCACTTCATTAGGCGCATAAGGCTGGCCATAACCATCATTGACATGGCATTTTTTAAAGCTTTGCGAATTTCCTTTTTAACAAAGAAAAAGGATCACTTGCAAAGCAACATAGTGTGAGCAGATGAAACAAATACTTTCAAAGGTGATGTAGAAGATTATAATTAAGACCTTACCTAAGTAATCAGTATTTAAAAGAATAATAACTACACAAAGCATTGAGGCAAAATATAATATAATAATAATAATTTTATTTCTGCCTACAAAACTACAGTGACTGAGGAGCTGCAGAAAAAGCTGTCATAAACAGCTTGACTGGGCCTCAGCCCCTATATACCAAGCAGCAGCGACAAGCAGTCAAAAGTAAAATATCACATGCATGGATTTCTCCAATGAATGAAAAAAAAATAGCAGAATTCATTGCAAAACAAAATAATAAGACCAAAAAAAATTTATCTGTAGTTCTGCACACACAGCACAAATTCCATATTCATTGAAGCAGGATTACACATGTTCAAGACATTCATGTAACAGATAACATCTCATGTAACAAGCACAATGGAATAAACAATTCAAAATAGGGAAAGCTAAACACACACAATGCAGTTTCAAATATGAAATCTGTTCCCCTTTACCTACCTAAATTTGGTCAGGGACACTTCTTTCATCATAAAAAAAATGTAAAAAGTACCCTTGCAAGATGACTACAGACAACGTTGGTTTGGATTTTCCTCTGAAGACACTACATTTTTTTAAGCTTTAAATTCTAAGGAAACACACTTTGCAATACTCAAGGTTACTTGTTTGTATTCTCGATATGTTGTACATGATGTGGGTTCCTATTTACATTGCTTTTGCAGAACAATCAGATGGCTTGATCGATGCATGGCAGCACACAAGAATTCAGCAACCCAAAACATTTTTCCAATTGTTCAGGGTGGCTTGGATGCTGCTTTGCGTGAACGGTGTGCTCTGGGTGAGACTTCATTTTTCAAACATGATTTAGCCACTGGTGTACTGGAAATGAAAGCTTTTTTTTTTGTTTTTGTTGTCGGGCATCTGTGCTCAAACATATGTTGATTTCCTCTTGCAGAACTGCTAAAAAGGGACGTTGCAGGCTATGCCATTGGGGGCCTTAGTGGAGGAGAGAGCAAAGATGATTTTTGGCCAATGGTGGACATTAGCACAAATTTGCTTCCAAAGAACAAACCACGATATCTTATGGGTGTTGGGTAAGTCTCTGGACTGCTATTGTAGAAAGAAAGTGCGAGCATTGGTTAAAATATAGGCAGTTTTTAATTTATCCATTTTATTGACGACGAAATGCATTTTATGCTATCTTGATAATACCATCTTCATCCATGCTATACCATTGATGTATGTGACAGCACTTTGGACAGTTACACTTGGATTCTTATCACTGTTTAGGTTAACACTACATACCCGCATGATTTTAAATTGCAGGCAAGTGTAGTAGGTTACTAATGAAATCTAGGTGAACAAGTATTTGTGACCACATGGATATGTTATAAAGAATGGAATAGGCTTGGGCAGATTGGCAATTCATTGTAACACAGTAAACATAGCGCGGGAAGAACGCAGGACAAAGACGAGACGGGACAAGCGCTAACTTTCAACACAGCGAATTTATTGCAGACCAGGAGCATATATACGCAACTGATACAGCCGATGGAAAGATGAAAAAACATAACAAAAGTGCTGCATGCCGTCATGCCAAGAAATCAAGCTCTTTCCTTGATAATGCCTCAGGCGGCCTGCTGAAGCATTATTCTCCTGTCCATGCCATCTCATGCGCTTCCTTGATTTCTCTAGTCAAGCCGTTATTGTGCCGATACAGAATGACATTCTTGTCGAGCAGGGGATGGCAAGGTGGTTCTGTGTCACATTTTTTTGCAATGGGCCGCCAGATGGCCGTCTGTGGTGATGTTTCCAACTTTATTGTTGTGCTCTAGGAGGCGCACATTCAAACACCTGCCCATTTGCCCTATGTAGTGCCTACCACATGAAAGTGGAATTTTGTATACCACTCCCTTCCTGCAAGGCACGTGGGCATTTCTGTGCTTAATTCTGCACTTAGGTTTTTGCGTTCGGGTAGGGCAGCTCTTTTTGCACACACTCAAAAGCTTTTTAGAAGCCGTGAATGCTGTTTTTATGCCAGAACGTTGCCCTACCTTCCTTAGATTGTGAGAGACCTTATGCAGGTAGGAAATTATGGCTACCTTTTCTTTCTTTCTTTTTTTCTTCCATTTCCTTTCTCTCCTCCACTCTCTGTTCGTCGCTCATGTGTGACACAACTTTTCTTCTGCGATGCATGCCTTCGGCGACTGAAACAATGACATGTTTGGGATAACTCGCTGCCTCCAAACGTTCTACCTGCTTTTTTACACTTTCTTCCACGGCATGTTCGCATGACTTGCAGAGAGCGCTCGACAAGAAGGAAAGAACAATGCTTCTTTTTACCAACTTTGAGTGTGCAGAGCTGTACGGCAAAGGAGGCTTGTTGGCTCTAGTCTCATACATCCAGCAGGCATGATCGGGGTTGAAACGCAGCCACAGCTCTAAAAATGTAATGCTGTCCTGCACAGGCAACTCATGAGTAAATGCTAGGGGCCTAAAGAACTCATTAAAAGAGTCTAAAACACATGATACATTAGGGTCAGTAAAAACAGATCCACCTAAAACAATTAAAAATCATCAACGTACCGTAAAGTATTTAAAATCCTAAGGTCATCTAGCCGCTCAAAAAAGAGCCTTGTCACAATGAGCTAAAAACAGATCGCTTAAAATCGGCGCAATACACTATCCTATGCAAACACCCTGCTTTTGTAGGTAAATTTTATTGTCAAAGGCAACAAACGTTGATGTCAAGTACAAAGATAAGAGCTCTAAAAAACACGCTGTACTCAAGCCACAGGCGTTCTGGAAATCACCACACTCGTCAAAGGCTGCAATTGACGAGTGTGGTGCCATTGCGTATATGTGCTCCTGGTCTGCAGTAAATCCACTGTGTTGAAGGTTAACGCTTGTCCCGTCTCGGCTTTGTCCTGCATTCTTCCCGCACTATGTTTACTGTATGTTATTAAGGCAGCCGTGCAAAAGGCAGCAAGTTAACTTTGCAGTGTCATAATTGAATAGGTGACATCTTAGTCTTGTAATTGCTGGAGATATATATACTTGTGGTGGTGGTGGTGTGTGGAGCTCAGTGTCCTAAAGCTACATGTGGGCTATGAGATGCCATAGTGGAGGGCTCTGGATTAGTTTTGGCCACCTGTGGTTTTTAACATACACTGAAATCACACTGCACACTGGCATTTTCACGTTTCACCTCAATGCAGCCACTGTGTAATTATAAGCATGGTGATCATAGGCCATGCTTGACCATAGAAGAAATAGTGCCCACTGAAGTGGCATTTATTAGACTTATTTACAGTATTCCAACTAGGAGACAATGCAGTTTCCTCTCAAGAGCCTGAACTAAAGAATCGGGGACCCATCCACTCTGCACAGAGGCATCAAAGGGTAGGGGGTTCACAGGCACACCAGATGTCTGTTCCATATGGTTGCCATGTTGCCGTGCATGTGTACACTTGCTCGTACACATACATTGCAGCAGGTTACAGATGCAGACTTCTGCACAGTTAGGATTACTATTATATTGAATGAATAGAAAATGGCATCATTGACTGCAAAATATCTATCACAATTGACAGCCATGGAAAGAGGGGCTAGGCAGGGAGGTCATTAAGAAGAGTGTTTCAGTTAGCTTTCCTGCACCGAGGGAAGAGAAGAGGGGATGTAAAAGGGAAAGAGATAGCGTAGTTTAATGGAACAATTGTTCTTGAGAAAACGCGCAAGGAGGCTAGCAGCTATTGGCTGTGATATTTAATCTGCAGCTTACAAGAATGAACCACGGAGGCTTTGATTGCAGTAGTGCCACATTTCATGGTTCAGAAGCGAAGGATAAGAAGCTGGAAGTTTGAGCAACTTAGCTGTGATGTTCTCCTAACCAGAGCAATATGACCATGAGTTTTGTTTTTTTTATGTAGAATCTTTCAAGATTCACTTTATATCCCATTGCTGTTGGCTATAGTGTTTCAGAGATATTGCTGGGGCATTCACAGATTTCCGTTTAGGACAGTGGCGTATGCTCAAAAAGCTGGCGAAGTGTAGGGGGATTTGAGCTCTCGTAAAATGCAGCAGAGCATTTTAGGAGCTGGAAGGACAATGGCGTATGCTTAAAAAGCTGGCCAAGTGTAGGATGATGTGAGCTTTCGTAAAATGCAGCAGAGCATTTTAGGAGCTGGAAGGAGCGTGGCCTTCCAGTTATTTAACTTGTCTCAAGTTCTTGCTAGTGAAATACAAAGAAAAAGGTTCCAAGGCTTTTCAACCTACCCCATGGAAAAAATGACCTTTTCAACTCTACTGGCCCCCCTGAAGGGGCCCATAGATCACTGACCACATATCACTTCACATGAGACTCGCATTGCTGCATACGGCGCATTCTTGTTGGCGAGCAGGTGAACGTGGCAATGCCGCATTCTCACCTGTAAGAAAGTGATCATGTGGTCATGGAGTGATGGCATCATTAGGTTTTCTTTTACAACATATATACTACCACTTCTATAAAACTTATAAAACTACTATTACCACAATACTATAAGCCCTGAAAAACATCCATGACAAAGCTATTATCAGGGCAAAACAATTTATTACAATTATCATCTGTTCATTTTGAAGTAGGTAAAAATACGAAGGTATGAAGTTGGCTATGAGGGCATGAAGCATTGTTATAGGCACAATCACTGAGACTCTTTTATGCTTTAAAAGCCCTCATAGGGATTGGTTCATATAGGTATACTATTTTTCAAATGTTCAACTTTCTAGACCTGCTGCATCATTGTATTTATTTCTAGCAGTCATATAACGAGAGCACATAGCACAATAACTGGCCATCTTTATCATGCCTTGTCATTCATTGGAATGGATAGCTTCCCTTATGAACTTCTTACTCAAGGAACAGTACCTGATGCAAATGTTTCAGTGGCTTGTGTGCAACTAACAATTGCCTACTGTTTGTGCATGACAATGGGAACAAAAAATTTTTGCTATAGAGTTACACCAAATTTTTAAACCTTGTTGCTAGCCAGCCTTCATTGTCCAGCATGTACAGTACTGTTTAAGCTGTCAAACATTATTTATTCAAGAACAGTCTTCGGTTTGTTAAGGGGAAATTGATGAAAGGGAATGATATTCTACATTTTGGTCTTATCTTCCATAACTAGTTTTGATTACAGTTGGATTCTTTGTAAAAAATATGCAGCCCACAGGCTTTGTTTCTAAGCTGTGTAGTAGGGCCCTCCCTTGTAGCACACATGGAAGCCCTAAGTTGACAACAAGAATTATTATTACCTTCAAGAGATTTGAAACACTGGTAAACAAGGATCCTGCAGCAATGCATGGCCCAGAAGCAAACTCAATGGGCTGTACATTTCTGACTAAGACTGTAAATCATTTTCACGAAGGACTCATTTATTTATTTAACAATACTGTCAACCCTTGTGCGAGGCTCCTTACAGAGAGCGTAGGAAAACTTCATAAAAGAACAGCATTATTTACAAGCACTGAATACATCAGCACGAAACGATACAGTCAAGCATCAAATGGCACTTTCAAGCAAATGGTTATCCAGAGATCGTTCGAATTTATGCAGGTCACTCTGTTCCACAACACTCATTGGCAAGTCATTCCACATTTCAATTACATGATTGGGGAAGAAGGAATGTCTGAAAGTTTCACTACGGCGTAGTACAGCTGAATTATCTGACTATGAATTGTTCTAGAACTCCATTTGCCTGGTGCTTGTATGTATGTTTTCATCTGAATATTTATCTGTCCTTGGAGCATCTGGAATAATAGCTTCAGCCGATTTTTTTGTCTACGTGTTTCTAGTAAATCCAGGTTACAGGAAGAGAGCATATCTGCAACTGAGTCTGTCCTTCGATATCGGCAGCAAATAAAGCGGACTGCGTACCTCTGAACTCTTTCTAATTGTTTCTTTAAATAATTCTGTTTAGAGCGCCATACTACTGACGCATACTTGAGGATTGGCCTCACAAAAGCTTTATATGCAATTAGTCTTGCATACCGTGTAGCATGCTCCAGTTTTTTTCTCAAAAAACATAACCTCCGGTATGCTTTAGAACATACCTCTTCTATATGTGTGCCCCAATTTAAATTTTGTGTTATTGTCATTCCTAGATACTTAAACGGAGTTGCGTTTACCGAACACTTGTCACCAATGAAATATGGGAACGAAAGAACAGACTTCTTCGTTGTAATGTGCATTTATGTTGATTTCGAATAATTTATTTCCATGTTCCATTTTTTGCACCATTCGCTTAATGCCTGTGAAGAATTGCTAATTCTAAGCTGGTCGTCCGTGTTTCTAACTGTAGAATAAATTAAACAGTCATCTGCGAATAGCTTTAGTCATACATTTGGTTCCATGGCAGCAGAGATATTAAAATACACCAAAAATAACAACGATCCCAGAACAGAACCCTGCGGAACTCCTGAAAGCACTGCTAGTGAGCCGGACACATGGCCATCCATTTTGACCACCTGGTTACTATTTGTTAAGTACGCTTTAATTCATTTCACAATTTTCATATTAATTCCAGCTTTTTCTAGTTTAAAAACTAATTTATTGTGCGGCACTTCATTAAACGCTTTGGCAAAATCTACAGTGATTAAGTCAATCTACTGCTTCGCATCAGTCGTCATTGCCAAATCATGAATTGTCTCTGTGAGTTGTGTAGCGGTCGAAAGGCCTGCTCTGAATCAGTGTTGGTGACGGTAAAGTAAACAGCTTGTTTCTAGGTGATGAAAGATGTGCTTCGCTATAATATCTTCCATAAGTTTACAAGAAATCGATGTAAGAGATATTGGGTGGTAGTTATTTACAAGTGTTCGGTTGCCCCCTTTAAACACCAGAATTACTAGTGCATTATACCAATATTGTGGTACAGAATGGGTGTGCAAAGGATTTTTGAAAAATAAGTTTAAGGTATCGCGACGCCCACTCGGCATATCTTCAGAGAAACTGGGTTGGTATGTTGTCTGGTCCATTGGCCTTTTTAGCATCCAAATTGAGGAGCTGCTGAAATACGCCCTTCTGCAAAATTATGACGCCAGTCATTTGACTAGGCAACAAAAGTTCTGAACTGAGGTCTATGTCATCTTTGGTTGAGGTGAATACAGTCTGGAAAAAGTGATTAAAGTGATCTTCTATATGCTCCTTTCTTATCAGTACCTGATTTTTGTGCTTAATCTCCTGTATTCTCTCCTTCCTATCACTAAAGTATCGCCAGAACTTTTGCGATGACATTTTGAGGAAGCGGCTAAGTGTTTCATTGAATAACACTTGCTTCAGCTCAGCACAGTCGCAAAACTTGAATGCGTTTATTTTTTTTTTTACATAGCCTTTTTATTTTACGTTTCATATAAATGATGTCCCTGGTGATCCAGGGGCTTCGGTGCTTCGTCTTTTTAACACGACTTGGAATATACCTGTCAACGCAGTGTTGTCTAATTTTCTTAAATTGCTGCCACAACTCTTCTACTGTTTTGGAATCATAGTCATTTTCAAAATCATCAAAGGCAGATTCCAGATCGTCAAAAATGGAGGTGTTGTCCGCACGCTCATAATCCTTAACGCGCACAGGGATATAAGGCCTTGAGCACTCACTGATTCTAAGTGGTATGGCAACAACAACCACCTTGTGGTCAGAGACACCATCTTCAACATTAACAGTGTGTTCTTTTATATTATTTGACAGGAACACAGGAAGTCCAACAATGATCGCGAATTGGGCATTATTCTTGTATCCTCTTGCACAATTTGTTTTAGGTTATACGCGAACATAATTTCTAATAGTTTCTCTTTGTTAGACGAATCAGGACCAACAAAACATAGGTGTTGCCAATTTATGTGTGGTAGGTTAAAATCACCAGTCATTATCAGTCTCGTATTCGTTTTGACATGCGCACATAAAAAAGTATTTAGTTCATCAAGGAAATCGGGTGAAGCAGAGGGTGCACGGTACATAGCTCCAATAATGTAAGTAACATTATAAAACTCTATCTTGCACCAAACTGTTCCAGCAACATTGCAATCCATCATTACAGCAGATAAAGAGTTTTTTACTATGACACAAACGCCCCCACCACGTGTGTCTCAGTCCTTTCTAAACAATATATAGTCCGGAGGAACAATGCAGTTATATGCAAATATATCGTTACTCAACCAGGTTTCTGTTATTGTTACAACATGCGGACTTTGTGAAAGGAGCAAGTATTCTAATCCTGTAGTCTTATTTACAGTTCTTCGCGCGTTCAGACTTAAAAGGCGTAGCTATATCTGCGATGACGTGTCCCACGTCGCACTCTTGATTGACTGGTGCTGTCTGGAATTATCAGCCTTATCTCCGCGGCCTGTAGACAGCAGACAGCATTCGTTTCGGCTGTGATCCCAGATATAGGTTTCGTTGTTTACGTGAAGTTTATCATGGACGAGGAAGACCTTTGCCTTCTTAGCCCTGACTGCGGCCGCACTGTCCCATAGTTTTCGGCGTATTTCTACAGTTTCTTTGGCATAGTCAGGGCTGATACGCCAAGAAGTTCCTTTCAGCTTTGTGCCTTTTTTCAGGAGACTCTCCTTTTCTCTGGAATCGTAAAATTTAAGAATAACTGGTCTGCATTTCTGTGGTTGGGCTTTACCAAGGTAATGAATTCGCTCCACTGTGTCAACCCGCACGCCCATAGTCTTCCGAAATATATTCTCCACAACAAGTTCCTTCAGTTTTGATTCTGTTTCCGTTTCAGTGTCTGTCTCAGTTTCAGTGACACTAAATACTAGTAAACTGTTACGTCGGCTTCGGTTCTCATAATTGCAGCCTGCTGTTGGACTGTTTCTTTTAACTTACAAATCCTGTTATTCATCGCATCAAATGCATCAAGAAGGCCCTGTAAGTTGTCGGTTTTTGCGCTCACTGCAACAATTTCACCTTTGATGTCATCCATCTTAAGCGCAAACGCAGCTTGGTTCTCAAGAATTTCTTCCAACTTCTCAGTTACTTTTGGCCCGGGATTCTGTTGAACCTCACCCGACATAAGCAATAAAAGAAGCATTCACCAGCAGTCGTACAAAATTTCACAGCACAACACTGATATTGGAACTTTAGACTGCTGCATGCATTGTTGTGTCATGAAGCTGAGAAGTACATAGAAATCTGGCAGTTGATTTTATGTACCTGTAGGAGCAACTGCAGATACTGTAACCCAAAATAGGCACTTGTATCTATAAGAGTGCACTGTAAAAATTCTTTAGGAAATCCACTCATAGTAACCCTAGAAGGGCACTCTTTTAAGTCATTGTGCGAAATTTGAGCTCTTGTTAGCTCATGACTAGTACAAAACAATTTTTTGGGCTTGTTGTACAAATTAAAAAGGTTGTGGTAGTGTGCTGGGTGGTCATGATTTTCTCTAATCTTTAGCTCTACTTAGCACTTGTGCAGAGTTTCTGAAGGACTTTTTTTTTCTCTCCCTGCTTAGCTTTGCCGTTGATCTTGTTGTCTGCAGTGCACTGGGGTGTGACATGTTTGACTGTGTTTTTCCTACGAGGACAGCGGTATGTGGCAGTTTATCGTTATTTGTGTGAAAAATTTTGTTATGGTGATTCTTTATTACTTGACAGGTGTTACCATATTTACTCGCGTAGTGAACACTCTTTTTCCATACAAGTTGACATCAAATTGGGGAGAGGGCTCACTATGGGAGGGAAAAAAGTTTCGTCAGTTTTATTTGTAAGGGTCAAAATTTAATATCATATGTCAGTACACCTGTCCATCCATCCATCATCAACAAAAGCACAGGGTCGGCAAGTTGCATCTTTACATCACGCATATTTGTGTCACCGGTGTTTAGCATCGTTTGCTTCAAAAGGTGTTTGCTGTACCACTGCGGGATCTTGTGGTTTTGTGATAGCCAACGTCGCCAGCCCATGGTGGTGCGGTAAAGCAAACATGCTGAATACCAGCCCTGAATGTTAGCTGTGCGTTTTTATGCAACTTTAAAAAAAAGTATATTCTAAACGACAAACTTTGGGGGGGGGGTTATTACGCGAGTAAATATGGTATTTACTTTATACTTGATATTGGTGATAACCAGTTATGAACACTTTGTATGTTTATCTAGCAGTTGTTAATAACGAGAAAATGCATTTAAATTTACATGCTGTAAAAGTTTTGTCACAAGATGTCAGGTTTTATTGTGGTGTTATTCGTGCCCAACACAGATTACTTCTTATATGCAGAGCAGATTGAGAAGAGGAACATGGAGTGCAGGGTAGTTCCTGTGTCCTTGCTCTACTTCATTCACTACCATATATATCATCGTTGTGCAGCCCCTAGACAGCATACTATACTGTCCCATGGTGCTTTGAACTTTGTCTTCATGTGTTCAGCCTCTTGCCCAGATTTTGCGCAAACGTTGCTAGCCCAAAACATGTTGCTGGAAGCCCTAGCAATTGAGTTCTTGTTTAAGCAAATACATTGAAAACACATAACTGCTCCAGAGTTCAAATAGATGCAGTGATATGAAAAACTGCCATATTAGAGGAGAGCAAAATGTTATGTAGCACTTTAAAGGGCCACAGAAAGGGGTGTTTGAGCTTGACTTTAAAATACTTGCACCTTGTAGAGTACAGGCCACCTAGCATCCATGGCATGTATGAGACCTCAAATGAGACCTCAATTTACAATACAAATTTAAAAACTCCCGCTTTCACACCTCGTGGCCGTGCGTGGTGCCAGGCTTTCGTGCGAAACCTGTCATACGACATCACGTCGTGCAAGTGACGTCAGCAGCCAGGGGGTTATCATTGGTTCGCTGCACCAAATTTCTTCAGATGTCATGCACTACCACAACCGCAGCCACTCCGCACGCGCAGGTGGCGGAGGTAGGGGAGGGGCCGAGTGAGTGGGGCTGGCGGAGGAGCGCCGCCGTTTTGGCATGCGAGAGGAGAGGGAAAGGCGCGAAGACGCAGAAGTTCAAATTTTGTCTCCGTATAACTCAGCTTGCACAAAACACATAAAAAAAATTCTTGCTGGAGAATAATTATGAAGAGGCATCATTTAGTATCCCAAAAGTATCGCAACTTTATTGGCAACCGCTTTCTGGGTTCCTTTAAAATGAGAAGGTTCCTTATTATGTTTTTTTTTTTAACTTTTGTTTTCAGAGATTTGGCTGTGCTTTGGTGATGGGGGGCCAGTTAAACCTAAAAAACACTGAATTTTGCAATGACTTTAGCCCTATCGAAGATGATTGCCCATGCTCCACATGCCGCCAGTACACACGGGCTTACCTGCACCACATTGTCAAGCAAGAGACAGTTGCCTGTCATTTGGTGTCGGTCCACAATGTCAACTTTCAGGTAGCACCCATTTCATTATTTTATTTTGCTTTCTTGCTTTGTGTGCATTTCAAAGTATTCTGCATAAGGCTAAATTTTATTTTTTCAGCTACCATATAAGCAACATAACTTCTTTACCAACGGGTCAGCTTCTTTCACATTTATGGACCACTTTCTTACGCTAGTTACTTGTGCTTCACTCGGAGAACTAGAGAGTATTGATTACAACAGCCTACATTCCACTACTGCCTGTGTCATCATGTGAGTGTAGCTATGCATGGTTGAGATTCAGTTGTGAAGATTGACTCTGTTGCATAGCTGTGAAGTTTCTGCATTGTTAAAGGAGTAGAGGCACCAGATTTTTGTTGTGTGTTGTGTTCTTTTCTTGGAATGATGTGCAAGACAGTAAATTGCCACGTGGAATTCACCTAAGCCAAGTAAATAATTTATAATTCTGTTTTCTCTCTAGTTGTTTCAGTTTCAACATCTGAATAGTGGCTATGATATCGTAGATAAGTTGAGATACATTCAGGTCGCATGAGGCATATCAGCATCGTGTTGTATTAGCTGTGTGTTCATTTCTTGTCATTACGGCTCTTTGAGAAGGCTGGAGTAAGAGTTGGAGTGAATTAAAGCTGCAAAGCAGCAATTTTATCGCAGTTGTGGTACACCTCACAGCATGTCAACACTGTCTCAGCTCGTCTGTGACATAATGTCATTTGGTTGTTGAAATCCAAACTGAAACAACTTGAGGGAGAAATTAATTTATAATTTATTTATTGAGCAGGCAAAGGCCAATTTCCTGTAGAGATGTTTACCAGTGTCTAACGCACATTTCCAAAAAAAAAGCACTGTGAAAAATTTGGTGTCCCAACTCCTTTAAATGCAAGAATAGAGCAAAGTGCCAAGTCCAAAATTAGTAATTATTAGTAATTATATGTTTGATAGCTGTGAGTAGTAAAAGTTTAAACTTCAGGTTTCAGGTGTTTAACCTGTGACCCTGTAGTTTATCAGTGACAATTACAAGATGCGAACAGACCTTAAAGCGTGCCTGCAGCGGTTTATAAGGTTGGTATAAAAAGATGTGCATTGCGTCGAGTAAAAGCTGTTGCGCGTTCATGCCGCATAAGAGACCTCAAAAGCGAGTTAGTAATTTACAGATAATTTTTAATAATTACCATTCCCATGCCTCGCGGCGATGTCCGGTACTGGTCACACAAAATCCTGGCTTGCAACATCATTGAAGCTTGCGGGACATCAGTCACGAGAATCTCTCACTGGCTTGCCTAAAACCGCAACGACATTAGTACATGAAGGAGCCAGGGTGCACAACCGGCTGGAGACCATGGCGCATGACTCTTTTTTACTATCTACTCTATTGTTGTGCCGTGGTGGCAGAGCGAGCAGCAAAAAAAAAAAGAAAAAGTAAACAACAGCCGTGTACCACATTCATGGTTAGACCGTGGTCCCGGCCTGTAATCTGTATTTTTGTCCTGCTCGCTCCAGTATATGAGTTGAGAGGGAAAAGTCGGAGGATCATTCTTAATCACTGATATCTCTGGTGCTGCATAAGCCAAGTCGTAAATTTTTGTGTGGGGATGATGGGTGATTCAATATCTATCAGTCTTTTGCTTTTGTTTACACCTGGTGCACATGGCTTCAGGGACTTTTTAGTGCAGAAATTCGTTCTTGACATACACCCTGCAATTTTCGTGTCCTCAAAAAAGTGCCTACACCAGATGCATTGTGGAGTGAGCTAAGCAAACTCTTTTCCTTCCTTTTAAGATGAGGCTTATGAAGAGCATCCGAGACAACATCAAGGCTGGAACCTTTGTCAGCTTTGTGAAGGCATTTATGAAGACATATTATCCGAAAAGTGACTACCCTGGCTGGGTGGTTGATGCTCTTGCAGCTGTAAATATCCACTTGGATCTGTGACCATTTGCCATTCTTAATAACAGACAATCTTGCCTTTGGGTCCAAATGCTGGTTTCAGCAGCTTCAGTGTAAGTGAAATAAAATACTTTTCTGGAAGGCAGCTTCTCATTCTCTACTTGCATTGTGTGATCAAAATCTGCTTCTGGTTAGTGTTAGCAAGCAGTTAACGTAGAAGGTTTTGATTCGTAAATAAACTTTATTCTTATATGGGCATGTTCAGATAAGAACGGTAATCGAGGTCCCATGACCATTTTTTGTTTTCAATTATATTTTTATATGTGATGGGTAAATGTGTCCACACAAAGGAATGAACCTTAGTTTTGCAAGGAACTTTGTAGTTTTCTCGGAAAAAAATCGTATGTCACAAGAGGTGGAGAATGTCATTTTTGCCACTTCTCAAAGTTGCAAGTTTGGAGCATCACTGCATGCACAATAAGTTGTTTTCGCGCATAATTATTTTTTCAGTACTTTATTACAACTTGTACTATATGAAGAAATAAAAAAACGTTTTCTTTCTCTGTCAATCTTCTGAGTAAAAAATCGCAAATTTCGCTTCCGGAGCTGTGCGGTGCCAAAAAGGCACTTTTCAGGGCAGCCTTAGGGCAAGATGCGTAAAGATCTCCCGGCTGAATCTTTTTCTCTGTATTTTTCAGCTACTTTTAATCACTTCAGGCATGTTTTGTAGCTCTACACTTGACCTATGTTTTTCAATATGGCCTCAAAATTGGCAGAAGTTCAAAAACGTCAAAAAAGTGACAACTTTGACTTGAATTTAAAAAAAAAACATCATCATCGAATTTTATTAAAATTTGCCCTAATAATACTCAACATTTCATAATTCTAAGGTTTTAAAAAAGTATTGCATTATATTGTTTTAAAGTATGGAAATAAATACAAAACGGACTTTATGATTTCAATCCCTACGACTGCTCAGTATTCCCTCTTAGAATGCGCAATCGTCAGAAGCTGGTTTTAGTATTGGTATTTTGTAAGTAAATTTTAAACGCTACAGTTGCTGAGTTCATAAGTGTAATTTGTAAGCATTTTTTTCTATTACAATCAAAGGTCTAAAGCTCCTATTCGCTTTCGTACTGTTCTAACGGTGGGACCTAAATTACTGTAAGCATATTCCAACACGTTATTTTGGAGTGACGTGTGTGTAGGAGTAGTTTATGCAAACAATTAATGCACCCGTCGCACTTTCAAGGTGACTTTAACTGCTACCGCCGCTCCAGGGATGAACCGCGCTTTGCAGCCGCTCCTATAGCTATATAACGCCCGGCGCGACCCTGAAATTCACAGCATCATGTGTGCCGCCGCCGCACCGAGGCTTTAGCCGCCGCTATCATCTTTTCATCGCAACGCACCGAACGCCTAGCAGTTATGCCTCAGCCTTCGACCTTCGACCGAGATAACCCTTGTGAGCGGATGTTGTTCGGATCTCGAATTTTGTGTGTCGTTTTCCAGGCCTGGTAGACCCGGTGGGGTCGTTTTCTGTACTCACGTGTTTTCTCTGCGCTGGAGCGTTCCCTCGACAAGCATACTTGGTATATCAGTCTCAGCTCGTACGCCAGACCGAAAGAACATCAGTGTCGACGGTGGGCAGCCTGTGTTAAAAATCCATTCATCTGTCCATCTCCTCTTTTTGGAAAAGCAGCTCTGGGCCCTGCATCTGTCACCTGCTCTTCTGTCTCGCGATAATCTCCGGAAGCGGTGAGCTTTTGCATTCATGAAGAGATTTCCGCGGCGAACGTTTTGTGCCGACTACTCAAAAAGGCACAAACAGAGAATTGAAAAAGGACGTAATTTTCGCAGTGTAAAGACACTCAATGTCGCTGCTCTCAAAAAAGTCCTACTTCCCGAAGAAGCTCTCCGAGTACGAGAAAGTGACTTCATCTGTCAGAATTGTTACCGTCGGTTCAAGGAAGACATAGATAATATGCAGGCAGAGTCAACCGAAACATTAGAAGAATTCCGCCCTGGGGAAGAAATCGTAGAAAATTTAAATTCAAGTGTCAGCCTTACCTCCGAAATCTCGCCCCTAAAGCCACCGAGCGCTCTAAAAAAACGCCTCAGACTTTCCTATGCAAAGCGAAAGCAGGAAGAGGTGGCAAGAGCTATGGTGACGAAAATACGATCGGGGATACAGGCAGCATATAATGTCCCAGAGACTTCGCGTGCGTCAGAAGAAAAGTGTGCGCAATGCAGCAGTTGGGAGGACAACCTACATGCTGCCTACAATAGGTGCACGTCCTTTCAAGAGCGTTGCCAGCTGCTGACACTGCTACCACGCAACCTAACCGTGAAATATGTGCAGGAAGTTATTCCAGAGGCAACGAGGTGCGTTATCCAAAAATCGAAGAAGATGGTGGATGAGGAAGGCGTATGGTCAACACAGGAGAGATATACAAGATGTAAACTACAACAGGAAGACATTACCACCGTTTTAGAATATTACACCATGGATGAACTCGATTGCTCTAGACAGACTCCGAACAAAAAGGATGTTGTGAGAATCGAGAAGGAAGGAGAGAAAGAATGGATACCTAAACGCTTCATGACGCGGTCCTTGCGAGAAGCATTCCGCCTCTACAAGCAAGCTCACCCTGCCTCCCAGGTTGGCCTCACAAAATTCATATCCTTGCGTCCTAAGTGGGTGAAATGCTCGCCACAGTGGCAAGTGTGTGTTTGTGTGTGCTGTGCAAACTTTCAGTTGTGCCTCGTGGGACTGCAGAACGCGTCCGGAAGGTCGCTTTCTCCCGAAGATATGCAGAGCCTCTGCGTATGCCAGGAACCTACTTCGTCGTGTTTCCTTAGGAATTGTGTGCACTGTCCACAAGATGGCATTTTCACTTCGGAAAATTTTGAAATGAGCAGCGAGGACGAGGTGTTGATTGCTTCATGGGAATACGGTGAGCTCGTTAAAAAGACTCTGACCGCTTCATCATTTATGAGAGAATGTCTATGAATGACCATGAAATGGATTCCCCACAACTATATTAGATCTGTGCAAGCAAGAGCAATACATGAAGAAAAACACAGCTGCAAGAGAGGTGCAATTGTTTCGCATTTTGATTTCGCCGAAAACTGGACAGTTGTGCTTCCAGACGCAGTACAAGCTTACCATTGGCAGAAAAAGCAGGTGACCGTGTTTACCTGCGTTGTCACGTCAAGAAAATCGACTCGGAACTACGCCGTAATTTCCGACGATATGTCTCATGATTCAGCTCATGCATGCTTGGCTCTGTCAAAAATCAAAGCACACCTCGAAGACAACGCGCCAATCTACACCAAGATAACATATGTGAGCGACGGGGCTCCCGCTCACTTCAAGAATAAATATCAGTTTCATGAGCTACAACGCAGTGAATGTCGAGAGACGAAATGGATGTTTTCGGCCACTGGACACGGCAAAAATGCTTGCGACGGCGTTGGTGGGCTTGTCAAACATCGAGCATCACACCACAACTTGCGGAAGCCTGCAAGTGAGTCCATACAAACAGCCAGCGGCTTCGTAGACGCAATTAAAGGAACGCTAAATAACATCACCATTCTGGAGCTCCCACAGAGGGAGCTTGCAGACTTTCGCGAAACGAAGAAGGAAGAATGGAAAATGGCAAAGAAAGTGCCTGGAGTTCAGACGCTCCATATGTGGAAGTACGTTCAAACAAATGAAGGCAGTGCATCCTACGTGGCCTCCACCGCTGCTTCGGAATGGAAGAGACTGTGATCTGGTTTGTGCTTCGTGCTGGACAATATACTGTGCGCATACCGACTTCAACTGCTGCCGTTAATTTCTTGTTACGATTTTCTGAATTGCAATCTGCATATAAAGCGGCATCCCATTTGTAAATTGTGTTCCTATTAAAACTCCTCCTGATTAAAAATCTCGCAGATAAATTGTTCCTTTCAGAAGACGACGTTCTGTCTCCTGACATTGCCCTGTAGAACCTTTGAACACAGAGGTAAACAGATGCAGGTACGGAAACGTCGGCTTCAGAAATACATTAATATAAATTTTTATATATAAAATTTTTTCTAGGAACCCACAAATTATCTAATATTTTTAAAAAATCGATTACATACCAATGTACCTTACGATGATAAATTAGAGAATACAAAAAAAAAGTTTGACCGCCAGCAGTCAGTTCATCAGGTGAAATAACGAATTTATTCCCATTTTGACGCATTAAGAACGCCGCTAACAAGCGAGTAGAAGCTGTACAAACATTCAGGATGGTTCGCATATTGTGGTAATTGAAATGTAACCACGTTCAGTTTGTGCTAAATCAAATTTCTGACAGTTACTATTTCTAAGAGGCAGTAATAAGCAATTCTAGGTAACAAAAACATGAACTCAGTTTTGCATTTATTTTTATACTTTAAAACAAAATAATGCAACACTTTTTTGGTGTTTTAAAATTATCGAGTATTGAGTATTATTAGGGCATTTTTTAATAAAATTCGATGATGATGTTTTTTTTTTAAATTCAAGTCAAAGTTGTCACTTTTTTGAAGTTTTTGAACTTCTGCCAATTTTGAGGCCATATTGAAAAATATAGGTCAAGTGTACAGCTACAAAACTTGCCTGAAGTGATTAAAAGTAGCTGAAAAATACAGAGAAAAAGATTCAGTCGGGAGATCTTTACGCATCTTGCCCTAAGGCTGCCCTGAAAAGTGCCTTTTTGGCACCGCACAGCTCCGGAAGCGAAGTTTGCGATTTTTTACTCAGAAGACTGACACAGCAAGAAAACGTTTTTTATATTAATCGTATAGTGCAAGTTGTAATAAAGTGCTGAAAAAATACTTATGCGCGAAAACAACTTATTGTGCATGCAGCGATGCTCCAAACTTGCAACTTTGCGAAGTGGCAAAAACGACATACTCCACCTCTTGTGACATACAATTTTTTTCCGAGAAAACCATGAAGTTCCTTGCAAAACTAAGGTTCATTCCTTTGTGTGGACACATTTACCCATCACATATAAAAATTTAATTGAAAACAAAAAATGGTCATGGGACCTCGATTACCGTTCTTATCTGAACATGCCCATATATATGTTTGGAACTTTCTTGTTCAAGAGCCGCCACGGTGGCTGAGTGGTTATGGCGCTCGGCTGCTGGCCCGAAAGACGTGGGTTCGATCCCGGCCGCGGCGGTCGAATTTCGATGGAGGCGAAATTCTAGAGGCCCGTGTACTGTGCGTGCACGTTAAAGAACCCCAGGTGGTCGAAATTCCTGGAGCCCTTCACTACGGCATCTCTCATAGACTGAGTCACTTTGGGACGTTAAACCCCCATAAACCAAACCTTTCTTGTTCAAGATGAAGTCACTGCATATTGCATCCACATTGCAGGTAATGTTGTCTAAGGGTAGTGAAGTGTGTTTACTTTTTTGGAGCTGTCAACTTTGTTACGAACTTGCAAGTCATCTTATTTTGAAAAACAAACTTGAATAATCTCTTTAGAAAGAAAAATTCAATTATGTCATGGAGACGTCTGTAAATTCTTAGCTGTGAACTTTAACACAACAAAAAAATACATTGGCGATTGCATGATGTGATGCAACAAATCTGCATTAGCAGTATTGGTTGTGCATTTCGCTTTCGGATTCGTCTCCTTCCCATTTCATCTTTGAATTTGACTACGCCGTCGCCTTTTTGTTCGCCTCTTTGTTACGCTGCTCTGTGAGCTTCTGGAGGGTGGAGGTGAGTGGGTGGGTGGTGGAGGTGGGTGGAAGCTTGTAGGTGGGAGATGCATACTCTTAACATACTAAAAGCTACTAGTTGTCACGTATCCTTAGTATATTGTGTATAAAACACTGGGCTGCAATTGAAATCTGTTGCAGCAAGATGGAATTTTGTTGCTTGTGGCTCAAATATTTACTTACTAAAAGATTAAATAGCTTTGTACAGAGTGAATGTGCCTTAGGAAACCAGTGGTGATAGAAAGTAGCTCACATTCTTCCCCTGCTATACCTTTCACAGCTTGTTCAGCTTTGGGTGCTTCACATAATTTGAATCCACTATTTAAGGAAGCAGTGGTTAGTTTTAAAAGTGGGAAACGGCCTGTGTACCCGCCGTGGTGGCTCAATGTTTAAAGGGGTGGAGACACCAAATTTTTGGTTGGCGTGTTCTTTGTTTCAAACGTTGCATATTGCCCCAGGACGCGTGATACACGCTGCGCAATTCATATAAGTGCGGTAAATAATTTATTATTGCATTATTTATACTGAACGGTTTCGGTTTCTGAGCGCCGGGGTGTGCTGCGACGTCACGATCAGGGAAGAGCAGCAACTCTGGTCACATGGGCCCCAAAAGTTGTGACGCACGTATTGCTGCGTCGTCTGCTCTCGTAAACATGCTCTGCATACCAGCGCCTTTCGAAATCATATGCCGACAAACTTGGTACTGCAATGTGCTGGGAAAAGCCAAGCGAGCGAGGAACGACACTGAGTCCTGAAACCAAGCGGCTCGCTTCGGCCGATCTCAATCGTCATACCGCGTATATGCCAACGCGGTTTCTGCGTTGTATTTCGCTTTGCCACGACGACGCCGATGCTCGGCGGACGTCTGTGTTGGTGGCCCATAGCTGACCCTGGTCACATTACAGCCACATGATGCCTCACTTTTCCTGCCGACCAATACCCGTCTCTGTCTTCATTTCGCGCAGCCGTGCTGCGAGACTGCTCAGGGACCCGTGGCTGCTGATTGCGATATCTGCTACTAGTTTAGCAAACAGTCCATACTCCTCCAGGAATGCGCCCATGGCGACGACTGCATCTCGGCGCTACTTTTGTTTACATATCTGCATCTGTTTACAGGCACCAATTGGGCGCGTTAGTTCGGCATGAATTGCAAGCTGCATTCCACTTAGGCTAAGCAAGCTCATCTCTTTTGCGCCGATTGCGGGTTTACTTGCTTGCGAAGTGCGATAACTGTGCAAGAATCGTCAAAGAATGCGAGCGCCAGCCTGGGTAATGCTTCATACCCAGGTTGTTGACTACGCGTAGGACCGGCGTTTCTGACTCATTGCAACTGCTTTTTTTGCTTTTTCCGATGTGCCCAGTAGTTGAATTTAAATGGGCTTATCTAGAGGTATGTTAGGCACCATTTGAGATAAACAAAATGGCTTAATTTGTTGCCCTCAAGCGACGCCGACGACTGTAGCTGCCGCCGCGGGCGCCTGCAGCATTGACCGAAAGACTGGGTCACACCGCCTAGCAGCGGCGCTTCCCGCTTGATGTATTTGCGTCCTGTGATTGTAAACAATCCTTGATTTAAGGTCACTGTTGTCAAAACTACGCTCGATGACCATATGTGTCCGCTAAAACTTGTGAACTCGCTCTCCACAATCGCCGACATTGCACATAGGAACCCGGCAGACTCGCTAGGCCTATTCGTATTGCAGGTGAGCCGAAGGTGAGCAGGTGAACATATGAAATGTAGTCGCTCGTTTCGCTTATTCGTATTACGGCGAAGGTGCAAACAAAAGAGTCATCGTCTCATCAACGTGAAGGTTTCGCTCGGCCGCTTATATAAGGTGCCAGCTGATACGTCAGCAACGGCATATATGCCGATGAGCACACCGACAGATGAGACGCCGAAGCAGCGAAGCGAAGCAGATATTACGTCGACTTTTGCTTCTTCAATTGGTCTGCAGCTTTCAGTGAGCAAAACCACATCCGTGTCAGTCGCCAACCGCTGGGGGCACCATAAACTGGCTGCAACACCAATTCCTCCATCTATCCGGAGCTCCAATTCAAGAAAGTTCGACCGTAAAAATCTTGGGCTTCACAATACACGAGTCAGGAACAGGTACTGCTTGGCCTTCGCGGGCTAAAAAGCAAGCAGTTCAGGCGTTGGGACTGATTAGACGCATTGCTCCTAAAACAGGCGGAGCCCGCTCTCATGTTGCACGACAGTTGGTGCGGGCGGTTGTGCAACCTCGCCTCGTTTACCAAGCCCAATTCCAGCATTTGACGAGGGCTCAATGGGATCGTCTAGAAGCTGTTAATCGAGAGGCAATGAGGGTCATCACTTGCCTTCCCCGCATTACCCCGATCGTGGCGCTCCAAGAACATGCGCAGCTGATTAATACACTATATAGATGAGCTGGTGCGCAGCAACGACGCGATGCTCGCCGCCTAAAGTCAAGCCTTACACAGACAACGTGTGCACTTAGGGCATATGCTTCATCGCACTCCATTCTACAGCCGCCCCCGCCAGTTCTTCCTCCTTGGGATTTTGTGCAGCTAAGTGACAGCAAGCCAACTGATCTACGGCGGCCATCATCTACCCGCGCGGCATCGTCGTTTCGCGACCGAATTACAGAGCAAGACGCCAATCTGCCGCATGTCTCCATCGTTATGTACGTTGACGCAAGCATCCAGGCCTGCGAAACAACAACGGCAGTTTACTGTCCTTGCAAGCCTGCTCTGAACAAAACGTCAAGGTTTCGCCTCTCAGAACCTCCTTCTGTGCGGAGATGCTTGCGGTTCGAGAGGCACTTTGCTCTGTGGCCGCCGTTCCCATGATACCCACGGCCCGCATTGTCCTTCGCACCGACGCCCTTCACGTCACACACCTACTACGACGAGTCAGTCGCACCCCAGAAATCTGCCAAGACATCCATCGTCTAGCGGCACGCATCCCGCAGCAAATCCGTATTGAGTGGGTCCCGAGTTACCTCCTGAGCGCACAAAGTCTCGCAGATTCTGCGACCCGCCTTTCGACCCCAACCACGTCTTTGCCTCGAGTCTTCACTCTGGATGACACCACCCTCCTTTTAACAAGAAAGGAACACCTCCGGCGCCGCACACGTGCTCTAATCCCTCCGTGTGCGGTAACCCTCCCCCGTGGTCTTACCCGTGCAGAGGAGGTTGCGCTTCGGAGGATACGGGTCGGGGTTGCCCTAACTCCAGCTGGGACACGCAAATGGCTGCATTTCAAAGATTTATATCCCCGCCCCGGGTGTCCAGTCTGCAAGGACAGAGACTGTGAGGCGGATATCCACCACCTGTTGTCGGACTGCCCGGCGCTGAAGCCGACGAGAATTCGGCACCTGGCGGCAGTGGGACTCCACTGGACAATCCGGATTGCTATATTGCCTAGACACAGGGTCCATATCAACATTCACTTCTTGATTTCATCAAATCAGCCCACCTTTTTTCATTCATTTAAGCATCTTACTCATCTCTCACTTCATAGTTTTTATGCCCTGAGGCAATAAACATCGCTTAAAAAAAAAAAAACGCAGCGCCAGGAAGCGCCTTGCCGATGTCGCTCGTCGCCGTTCATAGTACGTCACGTTACTGTGTTGTGATGTCATTGCTATTCACTGATATCGTTCCCAGGGCTCTACGTCACCACCTATAGCACTAGCGATGGGCCTCCATCGTGAGAAAAAGCACTTAGGAACTCTTTGGAGCTCAATTAAAATATATTTTAAGCGCTTGTTGCGTCCAGTACTTCGCCGTGGGTGACCTCACATACAGAGGAAGCCCATTACAAGCTTACTATAGCCTCAAAATTTGATGTCCCAACCCCCTTAAGGCGCTGAGCCGGAGTACCTGGGTTCGAACCCGACCGCGACGGCCACGTTTCGATGGAGAGGAAACGCAAAAGGTGCCCCTGTGATGTGCAGTGTCAGTGCACATTAAAAATCCCCAGGTGGTTGAAATTATTCCGGAGCCTTCGACTATGGCACCTCTTCCTTCCTTTCTCCTTTCACTCCCTCCTTTACCTCTTCACCGTTTCCTTTACAGGGCAGCATGGTTTGGGTGTCCACCAAGATATGTGA
Source organism: Amblyomma americanum (assembly GCF_052857255.1). Lineage (NCBI taxonomy): Eukaryota > Metazoa > Arthropoda > Arachnida > Ixodida > Ixodidae > Amblyomma > Amblyomma americanum. The sequence goes on from NC_135497.1 coordinate 249,870,075, forward strand.
GAGTTACTGGGTCATTTCCTTTCCTCAAAAACCAATTTTCATTTTTTTTTTCAGCCTGTGTAGTGTGTGGCCACAAGAGGCAGGTGTTTCCTTGTTTAAGTAACTGGGCAATTGAGATTAAGCTCTGAGCTGTTAGAGTTATGTTAGTAGTTTCAGAACCCTGATGAGTACCAAAAGGGACCCCAGTGGTACCTTTCTTGTGACACCCACCGTGGTGGCTCAGTGGGTAGGATCAAATCCCAGCTACAGCGGCCACATTTGTATGGAGGCGAAATGCAAAAATGCTCTTATGCTGTGCGATTTTGGTGCACATTAAGGAACCCCAAGGGGTCAAAATTAATCTGTCATCCTTCATTACAGTGTCCCTCATAGCGCATGTGCAGTTTCAGGACATTATGCCATACATACAGTACCATTCCTGTGATGGCATGTTCTTTCACAATGCATAAACGAAAACATAGTGCAAAAAAAATTTGAAAATTTTGGTGGCAAGTGCATCTACTTTGAAAAGTTCATGCCTTTGGTAAAGGTTTACCCAGTGCTGCAGCTGTGCACCCAAGTTAGTGCATCCGAAACTGCCATCATCACAGACAAGCTGCCAGTCTCGGGCACCTCAGCGTTTTTGCATGCATGGTTCGACTCGTTTGAAAATATTCAGGATGAAGTTACGTCATCGGTAATCGTACTTATAGGTTAGTCACTGATGCATGTGTGTTCAATGGTTCAAAAGTGAAATAATCTCTCTTAATGCAATAGGTAGCAAAAATAAAATGCTCCTGGGTACACTACAGGAACGCCTAGTTTTATTTTTGAGATGAAGTATATTTTTAAACCTTGGGTCTAGGTAAGCAATATGCCTTCTATGGGTTTTATGTTTTGGTGTAATGGCAGATGTTAAGAAATTGCATGTGCTCTTTTATCACGTAACATGTACAGGAGCTGCCAACATATGCTAGAGTGGCCATTGTTTCTAGTGTACGTGTTGTGGTGCGAGTTGAGGCTTCCCATTGGTCTGGTACTATATCAAGGCTGGCGATTTTACTGTGTCAAAAATGCCAAGTGAGCAAGCCCCTAAGTACTCGAAAACAGAGGACTGATGCCTTAAAGCAAACAAAAAGTAATGTGCATGGTACATGTGTAGTTTTACTGGCAAATAAAGCTGAAACAGAATGTTTAAGTTATGATCACTAATGAAAAGATTTTGGCTGATAAAGTGTAAGAGCATGGTTTCTTTGTCCTTATTACCAGCAGTGACCTCTGAGTGAAAATTGGGCTTTTCCTTTAACTTTAGCCCTATCCAGTGAAACGTCATCTAGCTAGAAACAAATAAGGCAAAGCTTGCTTAAATCTATAACAGCATTCAGCTGACTGCATTGTTCAACCATGTATCATTAGCCTCACCACTGCATTAGTTTGCTTACAAATGCCTGTATTCAGCCAACGATAAATAACTTGAACCAGCCAATGTCAGTCTATGGCACACATCAGTGCTTGTACAGAATGATACCATTTTAAGGATGCAAAAATGGTCAGGCCTGCCCAGGTTATGGACTTGCCTTACAAAAGTTGCAATAAGATAAGACCTCAAGTTATGTTTCCATAAGATTGCTCCCACAAGAATAGTGAAAACAGCCATGCTTGATGGTGGGCTATTGCTTATTAAGAGGTATCAGAAAAACTGGCCTATTATCACCTCTGTGCATGGTACTGAACCTTCAGACACTGTGGCACATACCCACTGCGGGTATATGCCATTAACTCCTCGAGGACATCAACGACACCTCTTAGGCACACTGTAGATTCTCACGATGTCCATCTTTATTTCTTGTTATTGAAAACTGATTATTTTTTTTCTTTAGGCATGAAATGGCCCTACCATTCTGTCCGGTAGGAATTTCAAATCTAGCCGGCGTCACCGACTCCATGAAGACAGCTAAACGCTTCGAGAAAAGTTTTAAAAGTCAGAAGCCAAATGCGGACACGATAGCTGAAGGGGATATAGCATTGTCTCCATGCTGGCAAACAGCTTTTTCGATCTAACTTGCAGTTAACAGGTGATGGCCCACTATGGCACACTCTGTTCTGCATTTGCCACATTTGTCTCTGCTTGCCAGGCTCGATATTGCTTTTTGATACATGAAAAGTAAACCAAGATCCGTACAAATGTCTATGCACGATAAGGTGTTCTTTCAAGCCCTAGGTTACTTACAACATGATGGCAGTGTACTTCCCAGTGCTCCATTCAGGCGCTCTAGTCAAATGTGTGGGCATCTGTACAAGAATGCTCCCACTGCCATCATTTTGTAAGTAACCTAGGGCCTGAAAGAACACCTTATCGTGCATAGACATTTGTACGGATCTTGGTTGCTTAAGAGGCGGTTGCTAAGGTTGCTTTTACTAACTACCTTGAAAACCGCAGGAAAAAATATTCACTCTATATTTATACCTTGGTTCGGAATATTGCGCTAGTTGCATTCAGAACAATTATTTGACATCTGCCGTGGAACTTCGTGGAATTTTTGTTCTTAGTTTGCTGCATTTAAAATTTTCCGCGACGGAAAGCGAGGTGCCTTACTTATGACTAATGTAATCAGTGTTAACGAAATTTTCTGCACTATGTGCAGGTGTAACAAACTGATTGCTTTTAATGTGCGATGCTTGTTCGCTCCATCCTGTAGAGTTTACAGAGCCCTTGACTAGACATACACTCGGGTTTCAATTCTCGTGGCATAAACACTGTGTATGCGCGACTTCATCTTCACACTTAAAAAGACTTGCTGGCCATCATTATTCGCAAAGTATGTATTCAGGCAGGGAAATTTTGCAAGAAATATAAGGTACAAGTAGTGAATAAGGCAGGGAGACGGCAGGAGAAAGTAATGGGCAGCCAAGATTTCTGCCCTACCAGCATGTGTAATGACTTCCTATGAAAACTAGCATCTTAAGTTCGTAATATTCTTTCATTCTCTTACTACTGTAGCAATCAACATTTATATATTTTTGTAACTTACCTCTCCGACTCATTGCAGTATGTGCATCACACAAGCATAAAAAAAGAAACTTTCGGGTTAAGTTCTGCTTATTCGAACTTCGGCAAAAATAAACCGTCTATTGTTGCATTGCCAGACATTGATATAGTAACACACTTTATTCAAAGAACTGTCTTTATTGTGCATGCTTCCATTGAACAGCATGAAAATGACCAACCAGGCATCTCTATGAACACGGTTTTTCTTCTGGCATAGGCAATGAAAGGAATCACGCACGTGCAGTGCATTTCATTTTGGCATGATTGCATGTGCATGCACTCTAAGTTTTCACCTTGTTTTAAATGCCGTTGCACTCTTGGACTTTGTACATATGTATACATACATATATATCTATATATATTTGCATAGTCCCACATCACATATTGTACAATGCATACAGTGTTCCTCATGCAGCCAGTTTTTCACACTGCAACAAAACACGTCAGCATATTCAATGAGTGGTAACAGACTCTCAGTGTAGGATGCCCAAGATGAGCCTTCATCAAAATGAGTCAAATGGTTACACAAAGCAGAGGTACGGCAAAAGACCTATTTACAGCTGCACAAAAAAACAATCATTTACTGAGTATCCATCTGCACGCTAAATCAATGTAGCATTTCACGAGTCTACAGGGCAATGGGCATTGCCAGTCAGTACCAAGAGTTGCTGCCGTGAAAATGTGCAAGCATTACTTTGGCCCCTTCTTGTGAAATAAATACGCTGCAAAGAAAAACAAAATTGGAGCACATCATCCGAAAAAAGTGTACCTCACTGGCACTTCTCCAGGCTTGAGCAAGATCCAGTAAATATGGAAGATATGGTTGAAAAAATTTCAAAGCATTGTTAGCTCTTAATGATTTCCTGCACTAATATTTGCAAGCCTTTTTATGCTTTGAATGCACAGTTTGGTAAACTGTGCTAAAGAATTTGAATACTGATTCAGGGCTAAATTTAAGTCGGGAAAACAGCAGACATACTGTTCTAATCCATTATCACATGCTTATGTACAAATTATAGTATTACAACAAACAAATGCATAGTGCTCAGCCTTAGGCTAGCTTGCGGCAATGCAAACACAATTTTCAGTAACTGTGAGCAACTTGATGTGTTTACGACAACAAATACACAAAGGCTGACTAAGAAAGTGTTTAGTTCTATTTATGTTTATCAGTGATCATGATAAAGAAGATAGGAATCCAGATCTTGGATGAGATAGGCATGTGTTATGTTTTAATTACTTTACTAGAAAACTGGGAGGGTAAACAGCTTTTTCAGCCTATATTTACTATAGTGTAAAAATTTAATATTGAAAGCTGTGCACTTCGCTTATTCACTTCAAGAAGTAAAGTGAAGCTTCTCTCAAGCAACAAGAGATAAGCAGAAGAAAGAGCCCAAGAAAATAAACTAACTTCCACCTTAAATTCTGATGTGCATTAATTTTCTGTGTAACAGTTGGTGGATGTACTAACGTCATCTGATTATGGTCCCAGACAAGAAAAGTACCACCAAGCCTTTACAGACATGTTTGACAGGCAAGCTTATGAGGCCTCTGGAAGATAAAACTGTTGGGCAAAGCTGTAGAAGAGGTGTGTTATAAATAATGCTCTTTGCCACTAGATATGCCTATTAGCATGCCTCTTAAACATGTTGCAAGCCACAAGTATGCAAATAACACTAGTCTCAAATTTAGTTGTGCCATCGGACACAGAATGTCTCTCCATGATTGCAACACATGATGAAAGAAACTGACTATAGAAAATGTACTGGGACAGAACTACTACTGTCCATGGCACTCACCGCCAGAAGTGTGCTTTTGACCTCCAGGAAATCATATTCAGCAAGAAAGGGCATTTCTAACTTGAAAATGCTGTGACACGACTGGGCATTACAGGTTACAGCAAGAAATCTCTAGACCTACAGCTTTAAAAAAATATAACTTGTATACATGGCATCTATATGAGCATCTTTGAATAGTCCATCACAAAGACGTTCAGTCCTGCAGTCTTTCACTGAAGAGCACAACACACACTGCCATCCTTGGGAAGTCTTAGCTGAGTAGTCCACCTCCCACAGTCTTCCTTTATTATTTTTTTTTCTGTCCACACTGCACAGTAACTCAGATAAATACAGGGTCAGGGTGAGGGAGTCCAGGCTGTTGCATTGCCTGCTGTTTGGAGTCAGCTGATCCACCCAGTGCTTGTCCCAAAGGACTGGAAATGCCTTCTGACCAGTCAGACTGTGCCGAATGGGGAGAAGAACTGGACCACTGGCCCGGCGACTCGGGCGATGGTGTCGGGTATGTCTCGCCTGGGTGGAGGTAGTGCTGGGGTGTGGCTTCAGCTCCGCTGCCATGGCTGTGCTGGGATGGCGGTGTGGGGTAGTGGTAGTAGGCTGGCTGCAATGGGTAGTCATAGGTGGGACCTCCTTGCTGCAGCTTGTGCTGGTGCGCAGCACGCATGGCAGCCATGTGTGTAGGTGACGTTGGCAGCGAGGGCCGCTGCTTGGCAGGTGATGATGCTATACCATAGCCACCCATGCTGGAAGGCACCGAAGTCTGGCGCTGATGTTGTTGCTGCTGCTGTTGCTGCTGTGACATTGCAGTAGAGCCTGTGTTTGCATAGGCTTGCAGATCATATACTCCAGCATAGACGGGCCCCACACAATCTTCATAGCATGGTGGCTGCTTCGTAAAAGTGGCCACGGCCTCCTGAGGCAAAAAGAGGGGGCCTCCCGATGACTCATGAGGAGAGTCAAGTGAGTGAGCAACATCAGGCAGTGCTGGTGGATCCCTGCACTTCTTGATTGATGGTGTCCTCCTTTTTTGGATGGTGGCTGCTGCTGCGTCAGTTTTTGGTGACGTGGCTGGCATGTCAAGCTGCTGTATAGCACTACTGGCGCCATTCTTCACATGTGGCTGCCGCCGCTTGCCCCTAGCAGATTTGGTGGAACCAATGACTGTTGGACTTGAAAGTAACATTGGTGGACTGGACAGTCCTGATGCATGAGGGCTTGGCACATACTTGTCCAGCAACTCAACTATATCAAGGTGCATGCGGTCACGAGCAACATCCCGTGGCCGTCTGTCCATGTGGTTGGTGATGTCACGGTTGGCTGCATGGTCAAGAAGTGCCCGAACAGCTTCCAAGCTTCCCTCACGTGCAGCAAGGAACAGAGGAGTTTCTTCATGCACATCTTGGGCATCACGGTTGGCCCCATGAGCCAAAAGAATTCGCACTGATGCAACATCATTAACAGCAGCTGCCCAGTGAAGTGGCGTACGTGAGTCAGCATCAGCTGCACTAACATCTGCTTCTGCATTGATCAAGTCTTCTGCCATGCCTTCCATAGCAAGGCGAATGGAAAGGATGAGGGGAGTCATCCCGTTGTTCATCTTGGCATTGAGATTAGTGGCACGGTTCCGCAGCAGGATCTGGGAATATATGACACAAATTTTAAAACGGACTAAGTGATGCATCAAGTGAGTGCCTAGCTTGCTAGCATGCCTCAGGTTTGACCAGGGCTTAAAGTCAAGGAGAGCTCAGGACCCCCAGGCCCACAACCAATGCACAGCACCAAAGGTGGGAGAGTGTTTTCTCTCAATAGTCTTCATAACTGAGGCCTGATACAAGGGCAAGCTAGTACCACACAGACTACTGATATGTACTACTGCCTTGACTACTGGTAATAATACACTGACTGCTAATTTGTACTATGCTGACAACATTCCAATTTCAGCAGGCTTGCTTTGATTGTAAACAGTCGCCAGCATTTTTTTAGTGAGAGAAACGATGATGCATATGAGGGCCCCATCTCCACTCTAGGGAGACTAAGCTCCGAGTCTGCTTGGTATCAAGTGGAAAATGCTCCAAGAGAGAACAAGAGAATATATGCCCTGCTTACACAGGATACAGCATGTCTGACAAAGTATGAGTTACATTTGTAGTAACAATGCAGGGAAGGTTACCTGGAACACTCCCACAGCATCAGCTGCAATAGCTGCATGAAGTGGTGTCCTGCCAGAACTGTCCTGGGCATTGGCATCAGCTCCAGCATCCAGAAGGCGTTTGGCAGCATCAGCACGAGCATAGCGGGCAGCAAGATGCAAGGATGTCTCTCCAGTCTTTTCAGTGGTGCTGCCAAGCTGAGCGCCTTGCATGAGCAAGTCTTGGATCATGCTGGCAGAGCCAGTGTCCTCTTCTCCTGGCTCCTCTCCGGTATCCACACCGCCACCACGAAAAGATGCGAGCATCAAAGGTGTCAGGCCTCCTGCAGAAGGAACAAGTTGCATTAGTCCAACAATGCAGTCAGTACCTGCAAGTCTCAGAATAGTGCAAACTGTATGCCTTCACAACTGCAATACAGTGTATCAAACGAGTGAAAACTGTGAGAGCCCTTGAATAAACAAACCAGCTCACCACACTACAGCCACTCCAAGCTGTAGGCTCCCCCAACCTGAATTGCACACAGGTTTCATAACAGTTGTCAAATTCTTGAATTACTTAACTATTCTGCATTGCAAACCATTCAAGTAAAGCATACTTATAGGGCTTCCTTTTCTTTTTTTCTTCAAAGTGTCCTTAAATCACGAAACTACATTCTACTGCAATAGTTGTATGGAAAAATTGAAAAAGGGCCCTGAAATAGACTTCTTTGGCACTGCCCTTTCTTTAACTCTGAGGCCTTCAATGGGCTCTTGGTATGCTTGAAGACAAAGGGCCAAGAGCACATGCAGTTCACTCAATCCTCAGCCAGCCTGGCCCTCAGCATTGCTACTGAAGCGGATGGTACAACAGCAGAGCCAGCACAGCACATGCAATTCCTAGTTAGTCATGTCACCACAGTGTATCTTCTTTAGCCTCTTTTTTGATGAAGTGCTAGTGAATATACCCTTCTGTCCTTCCGCACTAAAAAATGGGACATTAGTGGAATTTCAATGTCTGTGGAAAAGCCTAGACATGACTGAGACATGAAGAATGGTGACAGAAAGAAGTACAACAAAGTGCCAACAAGAGCGTTTAAGGGGGAAGAAGATCTTAGAAAAAAAATTTTTTAATAAAGTCACAATTACTAAATCTTCAGAGAACATGTATTTTTGCGTGCTGATTCGAAATATGTCATTTAATTTTATGTACCATAAGTCCTTGTGCACTTATGCAATATGTTATGTAACTATTTGTGGAGAGCTTTCAAGAAATTCTGCTGCAGGGAACTTGCTATAATACATGCCATTGGTTTCTCTTGACATTAAGCTATGCAATAAGGGTAAAATTATCATCCTTCCTGTCATAGAAGTTGAGTTATAGGATTTTGAAGTTGTCACTTTTTAGAAACAGGAATACATATTTTTCTTCTGGTTTGTGAAGTAGCAAGTTTAAAACACTGTAACTCAACTTCTATGATAGGCAGGATAATAATGTTACCCTTTATGCATAGCTAATTGATGTGCAGACAAGCCGATGGCATGCATTCTAGCAAGTTCCCTGCAGCAGAATGGCATTAAAGCTCTCCACAAAGAGTTAGATAACATATTGCATAAGTGCACAAGGACTTGTTGTACATTAAATTAAATGTCATATTTGGAATCAGCATGCAAAAATACATGTCCTCTGAAGATTTCATAATTGTGACTTCATTGATAATTTTTTTTTTCTAAGACCAGCTTCCCTCATTAAGGAGCCTGGCCAATTTACAAATTTCAGAAACACTAACCGAAAGACACCTTTCCACATGAAAGTCAGAGCCATAGCATTTCTAAACAAGGTTCAGAAAACTCCAAATTTTCTAGCATATTATTCAGTTTTCTGAGGTCAGAAACTCTTTCCATGGCACTGTCATGTTCATTTCCCATGTGCATAAGCTTCAAGAATTATTGAACAGTTATTCCACATGATGTTTCTTATGCTACTGTTATGCAACTTTGATATGTTCATTCTGCAGACTAAATCCTAGTAATGTCCAAATTTCTGAAGGCATGTTCTTCCATGCACTCTCATTTCACAAGGTTCACCCATAAGCAGGTAAGATCAACTGCTGCAAATGACTCGGTGCTTTTTTTTCTGCATATAGTGGGCCTTTTCCAATATTTTTTGGAGTTTAATTAAAGCGCAACCTCACAATACAAGACCCTGACAGCTATTAAGTGACGTACGCACCAGGTCCTCTGACGTCAACATTATGGTCGAGGTCACTGCCTTGTGGGGGAGTGAGTGCCTGCAGCACTTCAGGAAGACGAACATCAGCAGCATCCAAGTGTTGCTGTGTCCATGGCCGAGGATCCCGCTCATCCTCATAGTCCGAGACAACTGTGTCCCCACAACCGGAGTCTGGTGAGCCTCGTGCACGCTTTGCTGGAGGCCTCTCTCCTTCGTCGTCACTCCAGGCCTCTGGGGGCCCATTACCACTTGCTTGTGCCACCCTGCCAGACAGATTACATGAGTAGTGAAGTTATAAGCAGCAGCAGTTGTGCAAAGAAAGTTCTACCCGGATCTGGGTGTGACCCAACAAAACACAGTATAACTGTGCTAACCAACTTGAGCCCTTGTTTCTAAACACATTCTATTTTATAAACTCCATTCACAACCAGAAGTGCATGCTTTCTTTGTTGTTTTTTTTACCAGCCACTCACTGGCACCCTCTACATTGGGCACCACAGTTAAGTAGTCGACACAGCTTGTGGAGTGTGTGCGGAACTGTGCGTGAGCACTGGAGATAGCATCTTTGTGAGTGAGTGTTCAAGGGACACTTGTATGAGCTTTGTGTGGCAAATATGCATTTTCTGGGATTTTATTCTATGCATGCCTATTATTAAAAACCATCTTCATTTCGCTAACCAGCTTCTGAACCAGTGAGACCTGTGGCAACAATGTGTAACAGTAGTATCACCAGTAAACTTCAGCTTCTTTACACAAGTTGATGACAAATCAACTCAAGCTGTAAAGACCCCTTGTATCTGTCCAAGCCATGGAAGTTCATTTATATGAACAATACACAAGGAAATAAGAACTAAAATAAGGAAATAAGAACTAAAACACAGTACACCTCAATGCTTAAAAGAAGCTGCAGTTACCTCACAATTCACTGCAAAAAGAACACAATAGCTGTCAAGTCCAAGCTGGCTACTTGCCTCATCTCTTGGCCATCTGGGCCCCTGCGCCTTGACCGCCTCCTCTGGCCACTGCTGGTGCTAAGAAAACCCTCAGGAAACCATGTGATGCCCCGAGCACGTTTCTTCTGGGTAGTGAACAGTACACCAATAAGTAGAACAGCCAGGAGCACAGCAATGAGGCCGATGACCACTTCTAGTGCGCTGGCCCGGCTACCTTCACCCCCACTGCCACCCTTCTCACGGCCAGAGCCTAGCACTTCTTGGATATGGAAAGGTGTTTCCAGGGCATGTCTGGCTTGTGCTGCTGCCAAGAACTCGGCTGCCTTGGCTGCAGACTGGAAGCACTCACTGCCCTGGGACTTCAGGCAGCGACGATTGTCGATTTCAAGGTGCACAAGGGTCCTGGAAAAAATAGCACAAACTTGGTCGAGCACTTATGCACACAACAGTCTGCAAGCAGGAACAAAAATCTGCAGTCATGTCCTCAATGTTGGACCGGACTACTGCATGAATGCATGCACCTTTCCTCTTGCCATAGCCTTCTTGTCCTCCTCACAGCACTAAACACAAATGAGTGAGGAGAGGCAGAGGGCTTCAAATGGAAGTTGTTACCGTTGTTTTCCAGGTGTCTAGTGGCACATATCCACTCTAGAAGATCGGGCAAGAATCAGGTGGCATAGGAACGCTATCCGCTAATCAGAAGGACGTCATTAAGTGACAGTTACCACGCCTTTCGTCTTTTCTTCTCATAGGAGCTCCCATAGAAGCCTGGGTATTCTATCATGCCTATGTTCTTCACCTACTCCGTTGCTTCACCTTCTTTCAAGTTTGTATAAAAAAGGTACTCTATATATTATTTTTCTGCCAGTGCGCTCGGACAGAAAACCACACTCATGACAGATTACCGGGCTTTTCTTCCGCTAGTCTTTTTCTTCCAGGAGTTCCCATAAAAGCCCATGCATTTTACTGAGGCAGGCGTCTTCCTTTTTTTTATTCACTACTCCTTCTTCCTCTTCTCTGTCTCCTTCCTAAATTGAGCCCTACTGGATAGCGTGGATAATCCATTCTCCCACCTATGAGGCAGTGTATGCAGTGTACCCTACATACAGCCATGCATACAGTGTATGCTTATAAACCAACACTTACACGCAATTCACTCAGGGTGCTCACAGACCCACCCTGGGTCTGCGAAAACTATTGTGCTCGGAGAACAGAAAACAAAGCACATGAAAGACACCAAACATTGTGAATGTAGAGCATTCCTGCATTAATACAACCCATCAGTACTTACCCTGTGCGAGGTACTGGAAGAACTGAGTGGTTGGGCAGCTGGCCTTCTGTTGCCTTCCATGGGTAAATCATGGCCTGACCATTAGCGTCTGTCTTGAAGAGCACATTGGTGCGCAACGCATGGCCAATGTCACGAAGGAAAGGCACAGTGTTGTTCTTAAAAACCTGCGGCACGGAACACAAATGGTAACACATCACTACAGTGCAGAATTTGAGGACAGTTGGCCTGTGTATTTTACCCGATAACTATAACACTAAGCTGGCCAACCAGAGTAGCTGACATTTTGTTTCGCTCCAACAGTTAATCATAGATGTTGCACTTGTAAGGTAGTGACTGCAGTCAGCACCCATGGTTTCCTTCCATTTTGCTTTATTTTTATTATAATAAAAAGCCACTACTGCTACTATTGCGCTGTTTCATTCTTACATAACTTGAAATTTAATGCAGTGTAAAAGAACAAACCTCTGGCTCAATGGAGAGCATGATCACAATGGAGCCTTCAGCAAGGTAGGGTGGATCCATCTCACAATCTAAGCCATCCCAGTTGCACTCTTCGTTGTTGCAGCCTTGGTCACAGTAGCCATTGCCATAGTTCCTCATGCAGTAAGTATCATAGTGTTCACTGTAAAAAAGAAAAAATAAAGAAACAGAAATGTCAGTTACATGTAATTTAACACAAGGTTCACTTCAGTACAGTCACAAATTGCTACCAGAAATTCGGCATGCCCTCCTAGCAAGCTGCTCTTAGTACTTTTGCTTGTGAAGAATCGTGCTTACTTGCAAGGCTGAAGGTCTTTTTGACAGTCAAAGCCATCAAAGAGGCAGTCAATGTTGTTGCATTCCATGTTGCATTTACCATCCCTAAAGACATCCCAACATTTGATGGCAGCAGTACAGTTCATCCATGGATTGATACCTGGAGAGGAAACAAAAATTTGCATGTCAGTGCTGAGGTAGATATGAAATGTTGATAGATAAGAAAAGGCTTCTTCTTTCCTCTTTGCTACTGGAGTAGAAAACTCATGCAACTTAGAATTACCTAATGAACAGTCTCCACCATCGAAGTCGCAGGCATATGTGTTACATTCTTCATCGCAGTAACGATTTCCTGCTTTCTTCTCACATCGACGCATGGCACACTGCTTCTTTTCCTCTTCTAGAGATTTCAGGAACAGGTCATATATTCCTTCAACAGGTGGTGCCAAACTTCCTCTGAAACTGGCATCATACTCTTCACATCGCGGGCCTTTCCACCTGGCAGGACAGTCACATTCTATTCTTCCACCTGGCAATTCCCGGCAGACCCCACCATTTCGGCAAGGCCCCAGTGTGCAAGCACTCTTGCTGAGTTCCTCTTCAATGATTTCACACAGGCTGCCGGTGGTCCTATGGGGGCAGATACAAGAGTGGCCCCGGCACTGACCCCCATTGCGGCATGGCCACTTTTCCCCACAGCTCTGGTTGGCACAGGTCTCACCCCGAAAGCCCTCCTGGCAGATGCACATAGGCCCACGGGGTCCAGGATGACAGACACCACCATTCAAGCATGGGTTTGATGAACAGGGGTCCACTTTGTGCTCACAGTGCCTGCCAGCATGACCTGGGCGACAGTCGCAACGGTAGTCATCAATCAGCTGGACACAGTCCAACGTGCCCACTGGATCACATGGCTTGGAGAGACACTCGTTGACATCTCCTTCACAACGGGGTCCTACGTATCCTGGCCTGCACTCACATTCATAGCCATTCACTCGATCAAGGCAAGTTCCTCCATGGTGGCAGGCACCTTCAAAGCACTCATTTACATTGTGTTCACATAAGATGCCCACGGTTCCATGACGACAAGAGCACGCAAACTTGTTCACAAGATCATGGCAGGTGCCTCCATTATGGCATGGGTTGGGGTCACAGTCATTGATGTTATATTCACAGTTGAGTCCCTGGAACCCTTCTGGACAGTCACATGTGTACTGGCCAATTAAGTTATGGCAGGTTGCTCCATTCTGACAAGGATTGCTGAGGCATTCATTGACTTCACGCTGGCAATAGCTGCCTTCATAGCCTTCAGGACAGAGACACCTGTGACTGTTTCCAATGTCTTCACAAGCACCACCATGTTGGCACAAGTCTGCTACCTTGACACCTGCGTGCAAATATGAACATTATTCGTACAGGTCACAGATTTGCAGTAAAGCAAATTTGTAGAAAAAACAGCATGACACAAGCTTTCTCTATGATGTGTCTTTTTAAAGCACAGTTATGCTAAGAGATATGGCTAACCTTTTTGCAGTGCAGCATCCTCACACGAGACCATGGACACATCACATAGTAAACCAGTCCAACCAGGTTTGCAAAGACATCGGTATGTATTGTTTGACTGCTTGCAAGTGGCTCCATTCAGGCATGGTGTTGTGGCACACCAATCAACAAGAGTCTGTAAGAAAGGATTAAACTTTATGCGGACAAACTGCAAATATAATGAACGGAAACATGCTTAGTCACAACATCTAATTTCTAGGAATGCTGTTACACCTATAAAAAAAGAAGATATATCAACATTCATAACACAGCAGATCAACAAAGTGCATAAACAATACAACCATCAAAGCGCACTGCGAAGTTCTGGTTCTCTGGCTCAGTTATTGCATGCAATATATTGAGAGCAAGAGCTGTAGCTGATCCAGTCAAGATGGAGACCACAAGTGAAGCTCTGCATCTCAGCGAACTACTTTGTATAGCCCTTACATAAGCTGTCTACAACATTCTTGTTTCTAAACAGACGTGACAATAAATGTTTTCGAGTTATGTTTTCCCAAGTCGGGTGGTAAGGTGAACAGAAAACTTCTGCAGGAATATTTAATTGCAATTGCCTCACCTAGCAGAGCAGCAGGCATGCCTATTAACACTGCACTCATGTTAGTGAGACATTGCAATGTGCATGCTTTTACTATAATGTGTCTAAACTGTACTACCAACTACAGTTTTTGGCATTGAAAGTTCTGGAATGAAAAGTTTGCAATTCAGCAACACGTGCTAAGCCTGAAATGCAGGGCTGAACAAAATTAATGTGCTGCCGCTCACCTCGCAACGAGGACCTGTGTAGCCGAAGGGACAGTGGCAAGTATGGTAGCCAATATGATTGACACAGGTGGCCCCATGGGCACAGGGCTGGGAGTCACATTCGTTGATGTGGTACTGGCAGTTTGAGCCTGTGTAGCCAGGACTGCACTGGCAGGTATAGTTGTTCACACCATCCACACATGTTCCGCCATTCATGCAGGAGCTGTACAAGGAGAGCAAAGGTATATGAATGTGTTCTGCTAGCCTTAGTTTAGAAGTTGAAACAGAGTTTGAGTTAGTTAATTCAGGTTCCTATACTGGTTTAAATTACTAGATTTACTAGATAGTGACTGATTTTAGCAGACACGATACAAAATTGCTGTCTACTATTTAGGAGCTACATTAACAAAGCCTATTTTGATGTTTTCCTACTCGAAGCGCAGTTACTACAGGGGATATACTTAAAGCACAGGTGACAAATTTCCCTAGTCAGCAGCCTGCAATTTATAATTTGTTTAAAAAGATGTGCAAGAGCATTTTTGTTTTTTCCAAGAATGCCTCAAGCACCTCTTTCAATTCCCCAGTGCTTTCTAAATATTTACACTTACTAGCAGAAATTAGCTTTCATTTGAGAGCAGCAGTGTACAAGGAAGCTATAACACTGAATAAGTGGAAATACCCTTAGAATTTTGACAAATACTACACTGAAAACCTCTATCAAAGTTCTCAAATGTCTTTGGATTAAACAGGAGAGTAAAAGATACTTTATTTCAAATACTTGTTAATCTGCTGTGTAAACACCTGTATTATTAAAATAATCTTAATTATATGCATTTCTTTACAACCGTGTGAAGGCAAGAATTTGTATAAGCTTATGAAAACTAAGAGTGAATGTTGCTCTCTTGACCTTCTGTAACACCATGCTGATTTTAATTTGTGCTTTAATAAGGGAAGAATACTACTCTGCCTTATACTGTTTATGACAGAGTAAGCAATCAATGAAGGCAGAAAGTATGAAACTCTTCAAATGGTTAAACTTCACCGCATCAAAAGTGACACGTATACATAAAGAAAGGCACCTAAATCACAGCAGTTTGAATTAGGTCAAGCAGGTGTCACATAGATCATGTAATTAAACAGAATGACCTGTATATTGACAAAAATGCTATAGTAGTATACACCTTAAAGAAAGAGCAGCAAGTAACAATGGCCTTTGGTCTGCAGCATTACGCATTACTCCGCTGACCATGCCAACCATGATCGAAATCAGCATTTCAGTTTTTGACAGTAGTAGAATTTTTTATCAGCTTAGATTTTTTTTTTTTTCGTGGTTAGCTTCTTGTTTAGGTAACAAGAAAAGTTTTAACAATGGACTACTTTTTTTGCAGATGAATTAAATATGAATTTATGCAGAACTCACAGATAAGACAGCTTGTTTTGAACACAATCCTCCATTCATGCATCAACCAGCTTTGCTAGCTGTTGTTAATATGCCAGGGTTGGTAAGAAATCACGCTGTAGAATCTGTTTTGTTGTCTACAGAAGAGTCTCAAGGGAGCTTACCTTGAAGTACAGTCTTCGTCATTTGTCTGGCAGTTTGTGCCACTGAAGCCAGGAAGGCATGCACAAGCATAGCTGTTGACATAGTCATTGCATGTAGCACCATTGAGGCAGGGGTTGCTGGCGCATTCATCAATATCAATAGAACAGTGCTCGCCACCAAAGCCATCCACGCACAGACAGGTGTATTCTCCAATTCCATCTAGGCAAGTACCTCCATTCTGGCATGGATCTGTTGAAAGTACAGGAAGCAGTGGTTAAAGCGATGCTGTCAGACAAGCTCAAATACAATGCAACAGCCTTGGAGGTTGTCTCAGGCCAAGCTCAGGACTGACAATGCAACTCATTTGCATCAACACAGCCTATACCTTATTAGTAAACTAAAAGAATAATACTAAAATGGTACTTACAGGATGCACAATCATCGGTGTTGATGAGGCAGTCCCGGCCCTCATATCCTTTGGTGCAAGCACATTCATAGGAGCCATTTGTATTGATGCATGTGGCTTCATTGCGGCACGGTGATGACACAGCACACTCATCGATGTCCTCATCACACAGTCTGCCAGTAAACCCAAGCTTGCAAGAGCAGGCGAAATCTAGGTAGTTCGAAGAAGGTGAGCACTGTGCACCATTTCGACATTTGTTTGGTGAACAGGGGTCTAATTCAACATCACAAGTGGGCCCAGTGAAAGGCACTTCGCACACACAACGAAATGTGCCTACTAAGTCTATGCAACTCCCACCGTTAAGACAAGGATTAGGACTGCAGTCATCCAGGTTGGTTTCACAGTTGCGTCCAGCATAGCCCTCAATGCAAGCGCATGAGTAGGCATTTAGTGCATCACGGCAGCTCCCACCATGCTGACAAGGGTTGGACTGGCATTCATCTATGTCTTGCTCACAGCGATGACCACCATAGCCAGGGGGGCAGTGGCAAACAAAGTGGTTCACTTCATCTTCACAGGTACCACCATGCTGGCATGGGTTGCTGGCACACTCATTCACATCAGACAGGCATCGGGCATCATAGTAACCACGGGGACAGTCACACTTGAAGCTGTTGACGAGGTCAATGCAAGCACCTCCATTAGCACAGGGGTTGCTGGCACATTCATTGATGTCAGTTTCACAGTGAATACCTGGAAGCAGAGAAAACTCTATTATAGCCATGTGCACTTCTATTATTGCCTTCTCTGTCATGATGTGACCTGCAGCATAATCCCCATGAGACAAAAATTAGTTTAGGTTGTGAATTCTTCTTTTAGCATAACTGCATTATTTTCTTAATTAATGCATTTTAACTCATTAAGCACATTTCATTTGTTATCCTTGTATGCATGCCAACAGAATTTTTATACAAAGTGTCTACGGGAATTTAAAATCATGGGCAAGATTCCTAAAGTCCAACAATACTGTACATTTGTGATGCATACCTGTGTATCCAGGAAGACACTCGCAAGTGTAAGAGTCAATACCATCCACGCATGCTGCACCATTTCGACATGGATTGGAGAAGCATTCATTGACGTTGAACTGGCAGTCTGTACCAGATGTACCACGGCGACAACGACACTGGTAGCCATTGACAAGGTCTTCACATGTGCCACCATGTTGGCAAGGGCTGCTCAAGCACTCGTTGATCTGGTTCTGGCAAAGAAGGCCCGTGTATCCGGGGTGGCAGTTACATGTAAAGGCATTTGTCCCATCTATGCATGTTCCATGATGGCATGGTGAGGACTGGCAATCATCCATATTCGTTTCACAAGTGCTTCCAGTAAAACCTGCACATTGAAAGGCCAAACACAGAGTCAAACTGTTACCATTCAAGCTTTTATGCAGCTCTTCACTTTACACCTACTGAAGACACAATGATGTGTGGCGCATTTTCACGTGCTCCTAATGCTTACAATGATATGCTTCTCTCAAGTTACTTCCCTACCTGCCGTACTGCATCACATCTTGCATATGAACATACTGCAAAGAATCCACACTTTGTTTGTTGCAACAAAATCAGTATGTGCATTTAAGCCTACAGGTGGATCGAAGCCCTTGCGCAGCTGCTCAAGCACCCCCAACAGAACTGAATGCTTTGCCTTAAGGTGCACATTTATTCACTCATCATCTTTACTCATTTCTCCAAGCTCCAAACAATTGGCCACCTTGCCACTTGCTAAACAAGCATATGTAATAAACATATGAGTGAACATTCAACATTAATCTGGCCACGTTCCGCATTGCCAATCATTAAATGCAACACTTTCAACTCTACATAACATGACTGTAACAGCAAGTGTTTTAACAGATGATGGATATTACAACTTAGGCTAGTAGTGGCACTTTCATTTCCTGAGCAAAACTTGGCATAGCAAATGCTGCTTGTATTTATCTTTTTAAGTCTTATTTGCCGAATTTGATGATTACATGAACCCAAACTGAAAGCAGTGCCACAATATTGCTTGTGGCACAAGCCAAATGAGATATACCAGTATGTTGCATTGTGTATGCATCAGAGTGTCTGATGCAAAACCAAACACATAGGTGGCATACATTAATTTGTGAACTTTTGTACCTGCATATATAGTATAACATATAAGAGCATCTCTGCAGGAGCTAAGCCTGTGGCTATGGCAGCAGAGCCACTACATTGAAACTCAAGCTTCCGATATTGATAGCACTCAGAAATGAACGAAAATGCAATAAACAAAGGCAATTTAAATTGTTATTTATGCATGACTAGCAAGCCCAGAGACCATTCTTTGCTTGAGTTACAGGATTAGCAGGACTGTTTACAGGACTGTTCACATGATGGCAGGAGGTTACAGGACTGTTTACATGGTGTGTGATAATGGCAACGTAAATGTGACTGCTGCATACCAAGGGTTACTAAACAGGCAATCATAAATGTTTTACCTTCTGACAAAGCAGCAAATTATAACTAAAAACAGAAACCAGAAAAGTACTCTGCAAAAGTGTTAACAGACCTGGTGGGCAGTGGCAGGTGTAGCTGGCAATTCCATCATGGCAAGATCCCCCATTACGACATGGAAAGGAAGAACAGTCATCTTCATTGGTTTCGCATTTTTTGCCCGAGAATCCCACAGGGCAAAGGCACTGGAAGCCGTTGATGCGATCACTGCATATTCCTCCATTTAAACACGGGTTGGGCAGGCATTCATCAATGTCCACTTCGCAGTGCACTCCTCGGTAGCCTGCAGTCAAAGGCAAAAGGTATTTTCACAAGTAAATAAATAGCGAGCACCATGTGCACTTTCAAGGTTCATGCTTTGTTTGCCTCAAAATTTTAAGACATTTTTGGAGCAGAATCAGTTAAATACCTTCACTGCTGTGCAGTCTTGGCAGGACAGCCTTTACAATAGATCCAGCTCATGCTACGTAATGTTTGCAGAATAACGTTTTTGTACCTTTTATTGACCCAACGAATTATAGTGTGACTGGTGATGATTGGCACAACAGCACTGCAGTGAATAATGAAATAACAGCAGATATATATTTGCAACTCATTAGACAACCCAGAAGAAAACGTTTACTTTATTCATGGCTTTGTATTCTGATGAGAACGTCTCGTCAGGTCTATGTTTGAATGCATGCCCCCTTTGGCCAACTATTGCATGCATTTTCTTCCCACTAAATTATGAACCGGTCGCGCGTGTAACAAATCGCGGCATGCAGCAGGGTCTCCGGCGATCGTGTTGTGAATGAAGTGACTACCATGGGAAAACAGGAAATGAGCGCCAGTGTTAAAACGTAGTCCAGCAGCGCTCCCGGTCCCCGTGTTTTTTCAGTGAACGTAAGCTGTACTGAGCGTCTCACGCCGGGTCGCGTACGCAAGTGCCCGTATCAACATCATCTCCATTCTCACGAAAACGCCTTGCAGGCAGCCGAGGCTCTTTCCTCCTTGTCTTGCGCGCGACTTTCTCACTCGCTCCTGGGAGGGAAAGGCATGGCGGTGCCTACTCGTTTGCTCGATACCTTCGCGGCCCTCCCTGCAGCAACCCCACTGCGCTGGCTCCAAGCAGGCCTCTACCGCCGCAGTTGTTAGTACACGTTGGTCGGCGCGCTCTAATCCACCTCAATCGGGAAATTATCGAGCCGGACTTGTTTGTTTTGCGCTTCATTTCTCTCTGAGCGGCGCCCTCTCCACACTCGGAGAGGAGCAGACACGGCAGCCGCCGCCAAGGGTCATGGGAGTGGTCTCCCCCCGGCGGGCCTTGCTCGCTCAGCCCCACTTGGGGGCTGGGAACGCCGCAGCCCAGTTGCTGCCGCTGCTCGGAGGCACTGCCGCCGCATCCATCTTCAGCGTTGCGCCACACTCTCCTCCTCCGCCTATTTTCCCCTCGTTCGCCCACGTGATCAGCATCAGGCCCTCGCCCTCTTCTTTTTCACACAGCCGCCGCGCAACACGACCGAGGAAGCGGTGGAGAGTGTGACGCTACCAGCAGCAAAGAGGGAGGGCGGCCTCAGGTAGGACGGCGCCAAGCGACCACCGCACCGTGGCCGTCCAAAAACGAAAAACCAGTTCCGTGCCTCTTTCTTGGGCTTCTCGCGCGTGCGATTTTTCTTCGAAGTTACAGCGGCGGTATTGAGTAGCTGGTCTTGGCACGCAACATTTTTACTGGCTGCCGTGCTCCTGTTGGAGCGTTCACTTTTCTTGGCGGCTAAAGTAGGCCGAACGCGAGTGCGGCGTACAGCGGGCGAAAAATTGAATTGAGTCGAAGGTCTCCTGCCGGGAGCCTTGCACACTGGTGAAATAGCTTTCGCGGAGTTTTTTTTTTTTTTTTTTTGCCGCAAGGGATCATCCGCACTGAGAACGGACTACTGATCCAGAGTTCCCGGGTTCGAACCCGACCGCGGCGGCTTCGTTTCGATGGAGGCGAAACGTTAAGGCGCCCATGTGCTGTGCGATGTCATGCACGTTAAAGATCCCCAGGTGGTCGAAATCATTCTGCAGCCCTCCACTGCGGGCACCTCTTCCTTTCTTCTTTCACTCCCTCCTTTATCCCTTCCCTTACGGAACGGTTCAGGTGTCTGCCGATATGTGAGACAGACACTGCGCCATTTCCTTTCCCTAAAAACCAAACCAACCCTACTCATCACGATGCGCGAGCGGCACCTGCATTCATTTCGATTTCAGTTTTCTCTAATGCGCCTTCTTACTTAGGCCGTCTAGTTAAGACTGCAGACACAAAACTACATGTAATGAACACCTATTGAACTGGAATCCCTCAGAAACAGACTCCAGATGAAAACGCAGATTAAGAGCGCTGCCTTCATCCGCTGGGCAGCACAGTGTTGTCATTCCACTTGAAGGAGTCTTCTTGGATGCTAGCCATCTACATCGAACTGGCCGCTTAAGCCGCCGGGAACGGGATTCAGTTTTCACACGTGGTACGCTCGAAAATGCGCGTTAAGGACACAACCTAGAAAACCCTTCCACCGTGCATCTCCTGTCTCCGGCGTCCGACTCTCGGTAGGCGGCGTAAAACAGTGCCATATCTGCAGTACTGTTTCGCGAATTCGCACTCAGTCCCGAGCTGTTTCGAAGACTGTGCACGAAGAAGCACTGCCTGAATTCTCCGCCTATGGCCGTTCACCTCGCCCAACGACAATCGTCGCCTGTGCAAATATACATCACGCGCACGGTGTCGGTCGCGCACTAGCGCGAGGCAAGCCCGGGGTCATGAATTACACGATGGAGCGCGAAAACATCTGCACTGCAGCGCGGGGCCCCAGCGAGAAGACATCTGCGCCGGCCGAAGGAGGCGGCTGCCGACACTTCCGGTCGGATAGGGCGGGAATGAAAGGCCGCTCGGCGAGGAGGAGCGGTCCCTCGTCTTTTTCCCATGCCCGCGGGGCCTCCTCCTCGGCGACCAGGTGCGCCTTTTGAGACGCGCCGCGAAAGAGCCGCCCGATCGGCTCCCTCCTCGCTTTCTGACGACTCACGATTGCGCCTGCTTTCTTCGGCTTTCCGCCTTGAGGAAACAGCTCCCCCCATCCCCTTCCCCGACATGTATAACTTTTATTTTATTTTTCATTCATTTCCACCATCATACGCCAATGCATCTGAGCTAACGCGCTTGTCAAGCGGATCGACGTGTCAGCAATGTATTCACTTTCGCGAATGTGGGCACATATACGGAGGTAGACAGTTATGCGTTACATTTCAGTCCGCCTTAAAGAAGTATTGACACCTAATTTTAGTTGTGTGTGTTCTTTCAAATGGTGCGTTAGAGATTAGAAAACACGGATCATCGCGTCGTGTTCGCATACGACAGCTAATTGAATGTCTCTCATGCTGTTTCGGTATCATCAATCGAACGATGTCTGTGACGTGTAGTTGGCATTTAGGTCACGTAAAGTACGAAGAAAACTGCAATATATGCGCTGATGCTTAGTTTTAATTTAATACAACATTTAAAGCCGGTATCAAGAGCTGGAATGACAACAAACGACGTATGACGTAAAGACCAACTACACGTCACTGCCATCGTTTGGTTGATGAAACCGAAACAGCGTCAAGAAGAAATTCAATTCTAAATTATTTAGCGGTGGTAAGCAAACATCACGGGGTGGTCCATGTATATTAATGTGTAACGTATCATTTTGAAAGAAGAAAACACGCAAGCAAAAATTTGGTGCCCATAGTCCTTTAAATCGCTCTTAGCTGATCTAGAAGTGGCAATCCGGCACGAGCGCCGTGTCCTCCAGCGTAACTGCGCGCACGGCGTCCAGTGATGCTCCATGCCCCAACCAAGCATTCCCTCAGTTTAGACCCAGAAATCCCTATTGAAGGCCCTTGTTCCCTACAGCAGCTGAAACCTTCGGCTAACGCGCGACAATTTTGGTTCTTAAAGCTCCCCAAATGGAACAACACTGACGGTGCCTTGCCTCTAGCTGACGCAGCACTGACACTTCCCCTCGTACTGTTTCGCTCGAGGCGACTGCCGAGTTCCCCTTGGCCTGCCGCGAAACAGCCCACTACGCTCCCCGACGGCGGCACGATTGCGAGCACTTGCGACTGAGCCGGCGTGCAACTCTTCGGGGCGCGTTGGTAGAGTGCCGGCGTACTCCGGTACTCTCGAGAACGGAGCCCCTCGGCCGCACCTTTCTCACGTTTTTCCTTATTCACCTTTCGTTCTTCCCAGCTCTTCTTCTGTGCCGAGCGGAGCATCTTCTCGTTTTCCCGATGGTCCGAGTTTTTTTCACACCGTGCGCACTCGACTTGAGAGAACAGCCTTTGCAGTTGTGTTTCGTTCTCTTTTTCTTAACCACTATGTTTCTCTTGCTCAGCGAGTATGCCTCGGCGCGCTCTAATCGCATTGGCGCTAGCGCGAGTGACGTGGGGGAGAAACGAACGATTATTTCTTCGCGTGCTCTCGACGTGGGAAGATTGCTCTGGGAAGAGAACCCGCTTCTTATGGGCTGTCAGTGATTTTCGTTTCTTATTTTTTTCATATTACCGCATGCGCAACGCGCACTTGCACATTTGTCCATTGCAGGAATCGGCATATTTTTTTTTTCCTGCTCTGAGCTGTGCTCGAGCTCAATTAACTCGACTCGGAGTACGCTACCTCTGCTACAGTCCCTTCGCTTTCTGTTCCCCTGCTGGCTGCACCTCTAACGGGTCCGCAGCTACAAGTCCCAATTTTGTACCACTCGTGCACGAAAGAGCAGAGCGGGTGAGTAGGGAGTTATTTACTGGCGCCTTGCTGCGTATCATTTCCACATTCTTCGGCTAACACTTGCGTACTTTCGAATAGATGGATTGCGAACCATCATCACCAGCAGTAGCCCAACTACGTCCACTGCAGGACAAAGGGCCTCTCCCATTGATCTCCAATTAATCATTTCTTGCGTCAGCCGCGGCCACCTTGTTCCCGCAGACTTCTGAATCTCGTCCACCCACCTGACTCTCTCTCTCTCGCCCCCTTACTACGTTTGCCTTCCCATCGAATACACTCCGTTACCTGCTCTCCGCATAACATGCTCGCTTCCCTTTCTTGATTTGTGCTAACATATACTTTCTACTCGCGTTTGTCTCTAACCCACTCTGCCCTCTTCCCGCCTCTTATTTACCCCCATCATTTTCCTTTCAATAGCTCGCTGAGCTGTCCTCAATTTAATAGTGGTTTCACAACGGGATACCGACTCTGTTTCTCCTGTGTCCTTCCTTGTATGCGATCAAAACCATCCTAAAGAAATACGGGGACGGTTTTCTAGAATATCGTACCGGAAGTTTTTCTGTGGTAAAACCAGAGTGACATTATCTTTTTTGAGCGGGCAGACAGGCCAACTTCTGGTAAACATGTTAATTTCCAACTTCCAAGGCACCGGAAGTAAGTCTTGCACACTGTCGACGTGCCCTCAAACAAAAGAGTTTGCCTTCCAGCTGCAAGTTCGTTCCTTGAAGTTGGAGCGTGATCCCTACTATTGCGGCTGTAGCGGCGGAGTTCCGTGGCTGGCCTGAAAGACAACAGGTCACCGGGGCAAGACTTCCTCAATGCGAGGGGGCCACAGGCGGCAGCAGCAACAACGGCGGCGGCTTCCAGCGTCCAACGATATATGAGACAGATACTGCGCCATTTCCTTTCCCCCAAAACCATTTAAAAAAAAAAAAACTTCCAGCGGCCTCCCCGAACAGCACGCAAACTTCCGGAGCCTCGCGTTTATGCCAACATCGAACGCATTTGTGCGCTTCTTCGAATCTCTCGAGTCAAATACTAAAGTAAAAATATGCCTGCACGGTCGAGTACTGTGACCGATTTTTGACGTTCTGGCTTCATGACGCCGCAATTACGAAGGAATTCGTTTTCGTTCAGTAAGCACTATCGTGCCGACTAGCCGTGCGCCATGTTAAAGGTTTCTTGCACTAAAGTCTACCACAGTAAAGAACGACAACGCTTGAAAGCGTGCTCCGAAACTCATTGGCACGTTAGGCTTCATGCGGGCATAGATGCACCTTCCACGCTGACGACACGTTATGTACGTTGCAGTCAGCGACAGCCCACCCAGCGTGTGTTAAACTACGACTTCTCGTACTCCTCACACGTGGCCAGTAGTTTTTAGTGAAGCCAATATGAAAACAGTAGGGATTTTCTGTCGCCTTCCAACGAGCTTCCTTCCGCGGATGACTCCACGGAAGCAGGCTCAGCGGCAGCCGCGCCTTGCCACCACGTACCGGGCATGCAGACGCAGCGGAAGCCCCCGCGCTCGTCCAGGCAGGTGCCCTCGTTCTGGCAGGGGTTGGAGTCGCACTCGTTGATGTTCACCTCGCACCGGGGCCCGGCGAAGCCGCGGGTGCAGTTGCAGCGGAACGAGCCGGGCGTGTTGACGCAGAGGCCCTGGTGCTCGCAGGGGAAGCCCTGGGCGCACTCGTCCACGTCCTCGGTGCAGTCGACTCCCTGGAAGCCGTTGGGGCAGGAGCAGAGGTAGGTGCCGTCGATGGGGCTGGTGTCGCAGATGGCGCCCGCGTGGCACGGGTTGCTGGCGCACGCGTCGTCCAGGTGGCACAGCAGGCCCGTCTTGCCCGGCGCGCACTGGCAGTAGAAAGAGCCGACCCGGTCGTGGCACGTGGCGCCGTTGAAGCAGGCAGCCACGGCGCAGTCGTCGATGTTCTCCGAGCAGTCGGCGCCTGTCCAGCCGTTGACGCAGATGCACGAGTAGCCGCCGACCGTGTTGGTGCACGTAGCGCCGTTCTTGCACACGCTGGGCCGCAGCGCACACTCGTCCACGTCCTTGGTGCAGTAGGGCCCCGTGTACGTGGCCGGGCAGTGGCACGTGTACGAGTTGACGCCGTCCAGGCAGGTGGCGCCGTTCTGGCACAGGTTGCCCGGGCAGTCGTCCACGTTCGTCTCGCAGTTGGTGCCCGTGAAGCCTGCGCCAACGAGGGGGGTCAGCGCCCCGCGACCAGAGAAAACCGCGCGCTCCCAGACTTACCAGGAGGGCAGGAGCACTGGTAGTTGAGCGAGTCGATGGGCCGACACGTTCCGCCATTCATGCAGGGGCTGGGCTCGCACGGGATGTACTGCGACTCGCACCGCTGGCCAGTGTAGCCGGCCTCACAGACGCAACTGCAAGGCGTGCGGCATTGCAGTGCACGATTCCTCACGAGCCCCCAAAAGGACAGTGAGCGGCCCCTACTCGGGCTAATGCGGACATACCTGAACGAACCCTGGGTGTTGAGGCACGTTCCATGCATACAGGGCCTCGCCTGACACTCGTCCACGTCGACCGCGCACGAGGCTCCGCTGAACCCCGGCGCGCATGTGCACGAGAACGAGTCTTCCTTGGGCTGACAGCTGCCGTAATTCAGGCACGGCTGTGACGCGCAGTGGTCCACCTGGTCGCAGTACTTTCCTGCATCGGCATGCGTACTCACATCAGTATGACTAATTAAACGCAATGCACTAGTGAACGCGCTCTCAGTGAAACGCAGCTTGACTGCCAAGTGTCTTTTGGTCCGAGCAAACTTACCTCGGAATCCGTTAGCGCACACGCATGTGTAGTTCTGTAGCGTGAGCAGCTGACAGGTTGCTCCGTTGTGGCAGGGCTGGGAGTCACAAGCATTGGGCACCTTGATCTCGCACATGGTGGCCGTGTAGCCCACGGGACAGGTGCACGAGAACTTGGGCCCGTTGGTGACGCTCATTTCGACGTTGCACGTGCCGCCGTTCTGACAGCGGAAGCCCGGGCCCGTGTGGCACGGATTCTGGTGCTGGCAGTACTCGCCCACGTACAACGGGGGACAGCTGCAAAGACGGAGAGAGACGCATGCCTTTGAAGCCACGGTAAACCAGAGAGGAAAACTGCGCTTACGGAGAACACGAAAGAGCCAGGCGACCTCGGCCGACTGCGCAGCACATCACAACAAACGCGGTTACTACACATGTCGTTTCCATCCTACTACACTCATGGAAATTGTGCTTGCTACCGGACAGTGCTGACGCGTCCGTCAGGCTCGACCTCGAGCCATCCGTTTGCCCACTGGAGCCGACCTCGTTCGAAAGCTGTCGCGCTTGCCAGTCACCTAGTACCAACGCGTCCCAAGAAGAGGCTCCCTTCCATGGCCGCACTTTGAAAACTGCGCCCCGTTTGCACTGATGGTACACGAATGTAGAACGCGCGAGCAACGCCCATGCCGGACGTACTCCGTTCATCGAAAAGGATGGGCGAGCGCTCATCGACAAGCCAGCGTGTCGCGCCGAAAACCATAAACAGCCAGCCCTAGCTTTTATGTTGATGCGACGGCCGCGAGCGACCGAGGAAGGGATCGACTCTGAACGAGCACAATAGCCTTGTGGAGAGAATGTCCCCCCCCCCCCCCCCCCCCCAACAACTTGTTGAAAAAGGTACGCGGCGGGGTCGCTCGCTCTTGGATTGGACCCGAGTTCGAGGCTGTCGCAGCGACGCCGTCATTGATGTATGGCTCACCGCGCCGAAACTCCGCCTTTGCGTTTTTTCCCCTCGATTATTAGAAATTGGCATGCACGCGTTGCAGAGGCACAGACCCACTGTGACCGTAAAGGAAACGACTGTCACTAGAAGCAACGTCGCGCAAGAGCCAGAAGCTCCATTCGCGGACATGGATGTGTTGTTTTTTGTTCCCGCTTTTTTTTCTGCGCTTTCTTGCGTGCGTGCGAATCTTCAGCAGTAGCACACAAGACTCCTCGTCTCCCCTTCGGGATTCTCGGGGCGGGCATAATCTTCCGACTTCATGGCCAGCGCATGATCGCTCGTCGTAGTCTCGCAAAGACCAAAGCAGGCGAGTAAAGGAGCGTTGCTCTTCACTTTAAGCTGACGCTCGTGCATCGCGTTAATGTAGCACCGCAGCAGCGAGAAGACAGCCGGATACACGCGCGCGGCAGCCGCGTAGAAGCCGATTGACTAATCAGCGTCTGTCTGGCGGCCAAGACGTCTGGCGGCTCCGAGCGATGCACGCCGTCCGAGAAGAAGCTCGTTTCGCTGACCGAGCAGGCATTAAATCGCACCGGACGGGGGGCCTCAGTCGCGCCGCTCCGAGAGGAAGAAGAATGGGCAGGGGATTTCGCATCCCCCTCTCCTCGCGGGGATGGGGCTCCCGCTTGCCTAATCCGGCCAGGAATCCTCGGCCAGCCCTGAAATAAATGGATATCCGCCAGGGGATTAGGAATGCTTGCTACGTGCCGGCGCACGGTAGTCAGTACAGCAGCAGCGGCCTGTCTGAGGCGGCGACCAGTCGAGCGTGCGTCTGGTGCGTGGGCTGGTCCGCCGCCACTGGCCGACATGTGAGCGCCGCGCAGTGAGGCCCTTGCAGCTGCCGCTCGGCCGGCGCACGGGAGAACTGCTGCCCGGGAGCCGCGCCTGACGACTCCCTCGCCAAGCAGTGCATCGGTGTCGCCTTTCGGGTCACTTCCCGCAGCAGTCGCAGACCGAAAGCTGTTCGAGCCCCGAATTGTGAGGCGAAGTGAAGAAAATCTGTCAGACCGCGTTGTCGCTGTGCGAAAGAATCCAGAAACCTATGGCCGAAATCCCGAAGCCCGTGACGGCGCGAAAAAACCCACCATACATACCCCGCCGACTCCGCGTAGTCAGAGCCACGGTATGGAGATCTGATTTGGAAGGCTGTCCCTCAAAGAAAAAGGAAAGGTCTACCAACAACTCCCCACGAGGTGGAAACGGCATCGCTGGAAACATTCGCTGATGGGAGAGGCAACAAAGAGCAGACCCTCTCTTCACGGGAGGGTATTTCTTACGGCCCTTTCTTATCGTCACGGACGATGCACGAAGCACCAGCCAACCAACCGCAGGCGCTGCTGCTGCCGCTCTGTCTGCACGGGACAACCGCGCGTCTCGGCACTGCCAAAGTGGACGTGGCAATGCAACGTCAGTGTAAGACTCCGCAACATATACAGAGCAAATGGCTGAACATTACCAGAACACCAAGGAAAACCGCGCAATTTCACCCCAATCTCACCCGTTACTCAACACTGAACAAGCACACATCATTCGCAAGGCTAAAACTATCTCCACACCCCACTAATGCTCTGCAACTTCGGATGGCGTGACACAACTCACTGTCCCAACTGTCCGGAGGTGTGGGCAGACACCGAACACATTCTGTACTCATGTAACACTGCCATTATACCTCTCCTTATTTCCCTTACCCCCCCCCCCCCCCTTCCTTCCTTGAGTTCTTGGTTGGCTTCACTCGGGCTTGGCAGACGATCAACGGGCCTTAGCGGAGCAAACACTCTTTTTTACTGTGCTTTAGTGCTGGCCTAGAATATAAAGTTTTTCCTCCTCCTCCTCCCTCCTGGCTTGCATAGCGCGTGCGCGGGACCATGCCGGCTACGGCGATGCATATCTTTCGTGGTACAGGTGGTACTGTGGACCACGCGTTCGCGCATTCCTGTCAGCTAATGTGATCACTGGGCACACTCTACAGGAGCCTCATGGATGTCATGATTGCCGGCAGCTGACGGCTGCGGACGGCCGACATGCCCTCGGAGTCAAATTCTTCCGGCTGTCTTTCACATTCCCGCAACACACGCCTCGCAAAACGATGGACGGCATGGGGACATGCCACAAAGACGCAATAAAAACGCGCTTAGCTAGCGGAAAATCCAACACGGGTGATCCGCATCGCGGCATCAGCGCCTGATATTAGCCGTTTGATCCGAAACACCGAGCTTCCGGGAAACTGGTCTGGAAATCGGTCGCAAATATTAGTCATATGGGAAGACTGGCGGTTGCCCGTAACAGTCTGAACTACGAATAAAAGCGAATTTTCGGAGTTCCGAAAAATATCGGTAACAGCGCAGGGACACGGAAAAGCGAAAGAAATGCGCAGACAGGGTGCTGTAAAAATTTGAGGGCGGCCGCAGTAGCTTCGGCCACCTAGGCTTTGGTATGGGTTCGACTAGATACGTACCTAGCCCGTACTGATGGTTACGGTGCAGATATATACCACCAGCAGTTTACTTTTGTTTTTCTCAGATACCATTTCCGCGTAAATCTGGGGACCATTTCTAGGGAGATTAAACTCCTGCTCATATAGTTAACATAATCAAATCAAATCAAATTTATTTCTGTCTTGAAAAGGTACAGACAGCGGAGGCGCAGAAAAAGCTGTAAGATACAGCTTGACAAAGCCGCAGCCCCCTTTGGCTTGGCAGCGGCTTGACAGCAAGGCTTATAAAACAAAGGCAGTTGGTTAACGTATTAACAGGTATACAATAATGAAACTACAAAATAAAGTGAAACAGCATAATGCCTATATAATTGAGCCCATGTCTATACAATTAAGTCCACGCATGCGTGCGTGAGTAAAATTTTATTGGTACATAAAATATCGGTTGGGATTGGGGATGGTGAGGTCCTGCTGCAGATGGACGGAGGACGAAGGTTTTGTATACACTTGCCTCTACTATTTGCCCAGCAGTTTTGTTTTTTTTTCGAACGTTCTGTATTAAATTTGAGAAATAAATAAATAAAGATAAATTATGAGGCTCGATCAAACCTCATCTGCCTCCCGTACAATTCGGGAAAGTTGGAAAGTATGAAATGTTCACACGATCTCTCAATTAAACGTTTTCGTCCTTTGTCCCGACAGTTAGTATACGGGATAAAATAACTGCGCATGGATGCGCGCTCTGACCGATGGAACTGAGTGTGCGCAATGCTTGGCGCTTAACCGCTGGCAAAGCTCCAAGCGTTAAACAATGCACTGTAATTATTCTTCCCACCCCCTCTCCCTCCGCTCTTGCACAGACACGTCCTTGCGCACAAAACACAATAACCGATGAATGATTAGACGGTCGCTACTCGCCAAAACACCAGCCGCAGATCTGCGTGCAGGTTTTCTTGCTTTTTTGCTTTGTTGACTATCACAACTGCTCTTACAGCGCGCAGACACAGCGGAGAAGCTCCAGGTTTCGCTCAATATCGACGTTCGCCTCGCGTTCAGTGCATACGCATAGCATGTAGTCACACGCATCTCACTTTGAGACAAAATGTTCGACACGGGTGCACCCTGTCACTGAGCTTTTCCTGGTGAACCAACCCTTGTCCACAACAGTTTATCCTAGTAGGCGTGAAGGCTACAGATGGAGCCCACAGGCCCACGCGATAACCACTCGGATCGGCCACCTCTGCGAGTACGATTCCAGGCGGCTTGGCTCACTTGTCCGTGAGAAATGCATTGCGCGTCACAGCACTCCAACAGACTGTCGCTTTCATCTAGAACGCGTGCGGAGCAGGTGTGCGCCGAGGATCGTCGCTTCTCCGAGGCCGAAGATGGAATCTTGGTTTTTCGTTTTGTTTTTTTTTATTTTGTTTCGTGGGGCTGTTGCCTGAACTATTCTTTTTTTCTTCGGGTTGGGAGGAGGAAGCGCCTGGCTCACGTCTGGGCGTGTTTCAACGGCTGTCGCACCGCAGGCTGTCGCCATCGTTTCGACGTGGTCTCACTGTCTTCCAGCGAAGGCGACGCTCCTAATAGAGGTACGTAGCGGGTAAGCTCAGCAGGACGTGAAACGAGGCTAAAATAGCACCACTGTCTGCCTGCTCGAAGAGCGTGTGCTCCGCACCAGCTGAACAAAAAAAAAAGAAAACTGTGACGATGGTGAATTTTAATGCGCATGAGTCGCTTTGACCAAAGAGCGCCATGGCACGAGATGTGTTTCTTCTACACAAAGTGGAGTGAAAGGCCAAGAAAGAAAACACCACAAACACGTACACCAGGTGTGGAGAGAATGTTAGCCATCCGTGCCACTACAAAGCCTTTGTTTTCCCCGCGCGTTTTGAACGAGAACAGTGCCCAGGTATAGCACCGAGCATTGAAATAATGCAATGAAGTTATGTAAGTTGCAGTAGCATTACATGTCACACTGGAACGTTGTATAAATGGTAAACATAACAAATGACGTTATATGTTGTATCATAAGCATTGCTTTAACATTCAAACTAAACATTCTTCTAATATTATAGATGTTACTATAATGTTTATATGATAACTATATTACAACATTACAAATATATTTCAAGCTCTGAATCCCACAACTCCCCCCCCCCCCCCCCCCCCGTTGTTACAGTAAAGACGTTCACAACTAGCAGATTCTGACTGCCATAGGTCGCATTCACAGCCCAATTATTTCGCTAGAAAACCTTGCTTATGTTAAGCATTCATGTCACTCATAGGAAACTCTTGGACAATGGATATAGCGTAAGCTTGTCTCCACGGTATCCTTTCGGAGAAGAGTGAGTTGCATGCATTGGTTGTGGTGTATTGTACAACTCCTGTCATCAATCGTTGATGGCACTTGCAAAGCGTTGATGAAGTTGTGTATCTTCACAGTTGGCGGGTCTGCATGCTCTTGCAAGGTGTAACTGTACGTTTTAGAGAAAGTGGCGTGCATGTTGTGTAAATGTTGATTAAGGCTACAGTAAGGTTATTACAATGTTTATTTGTACCGTTTCAGAAACAGAAAAAATACATTACGAACAATGTGCGTGTATTGTTATTAATAAAGTTCATGCGCATAAGGGCACGCGCATGAACTGTATTAATTCACCTTTTTTTTATAAATAAACCACAGTTTGTCAGTGCGCGTTTGTCTAGTAGTCTTCTTCCGTTTTTATCCTGTGAGTAGTTTATTAGGGGCAGCACGTTAAACGTTCAGAATATATTAACGCTTGACCAAACCAATAAAGTAACACTGTTGCAACGTTTCCACGCTACCTTGGTGTTTCTCTCTTTCCGGGCACTTTGGGGCGCACCGCACGTTAACTTTTGCAACGAATCAGTCCGTTGGCTAACTTATGCAATCAGCCGAAAATTTCTCTCAAGTGTTTGCAAATGCCAAATAATACAAATATGGCTTCTGCAAATAGATAATCAGGCGACAAGCGAAGAAAGCTCAGTAAAAGCGTCCAAGCATGTTCGCTTAATTAATGTGACTTTCTGCCAAGTTGGAATGAAAATGGGCGATTCTGTGGCAGATGCAGTGCTTGCTCACTGGCGCCATTTTTTACGAGTGGCTTCCTCAGTTTGAATGGTTTTCTCTCTCTCTTTTTTTTACACGTGAGGCAACATCAATAGTGAGCTCTTACGCACTTTCGAAGAAACGCATACGAGCTGCTAACTCTGCAAAATAAAAAAAAATGGCAGGGACTGCGACCTCACCTGGCCTTTCCCGTTCATAAAAGCGTGCCAGCCATAGCGACACGGTGATCCGCACTTAGAGACACATGGGAGGTGTAAGGGTATGGTGTGCACGTGCAAGAAAGCTCTCTACTGCGAAATCTCACGAAACAGACTCAGTTACCGGGTGAGTTGTTACGCGCAGTGATGCTCGGCCACAGGTACCGCCGTGGAAATAAAAAAAAAGCGCTAGGCATGAGAGAAGAACTCCGAATTGGTGGGGCTTAATATCCCGAGGTGACACACGGGCTATGAGGGACGAGAAAACTCCGTGAACAGTGAAAACAGCCCCAAATCCTGCGTACACAAAGCATCCGCTAGCGATGGAGGGAACGAATGAAACGAATGATTGGAAACGCGCCTGTTAGGGACCTAGTCATGGCATGTTTCCCTCTGCCAGGCAGCGTTCATGCGACAGGTTGTTAGCACCTTGGCAGCCTAACAGCCACGCCGACAATCAGCTTTAGCTGTGCGTACGCAACGGCTTAGCGTACGCAAGGAGTTTGCGGGGACGGTAGAGCGCATGCGCAGAACGAAAGCGCAAGCCCTGCGTCTTGCGTGCGTACGCTAGCCAGCGGACTTTGCGTTGCGGTGCTTGCGTGGCTTGCGTATGCTAACGTTGACAAGATGGCGGCGCCCTGCTCGCCCGCTTCGGAATAAATACATGTTGCGTTGCGGTGCTTGCGTGGCTTGCGTATGCTAACGTTGACAAGATGGCGGCGCCCTGCTCGCCCGCTTCGGAATAAATACATGTCGCCGCTGGATTCTCCGACCCAATAGCTCGCTCAAATGGTAGCGGTTCGCTTTTATTTCGCCTACTAACGCCCACACGCAGCGGTATAAGTGATAACTAGCCCCTGTTTTTTCAGATAATTTGGCGATTTTCAACCTCCTAGGCCTAACTGAATGCAGTGTGTTTTCCTCGTAGCAACGACACCTGGCGAAGCAGTTTTCTAGCTTTTAGCCAGTTCTTACATTTTCTTCGGTGTGCATAGTTTTTCTTCTTGGAACAAAAAAAAGGCTCCCAATGCACTCGCACTAGTTATCAGTAATCACGCATGAA
Source organism: Amblyomma americanum (assembly GCF_052857255.1). Lineage (NCBI taxonomy): Eukaryota > Metazoa > Arthropoda > Arachnida > Ixodida > Ixodidae > Amblyomma > Amblyomma americanum. The sequence continues at coordinate 249,904,381 of NC_135497.1, forward strand.
ATTTTCTTCAACCGAGCGTTGATGTGCTTTGACGTCTTCTCACTAGATGGCGCTACGTGCGCCTGAGGGACGCTACGGCTCGGTCAGCTAAAACTATACTTCGGAGCGGACAGCACAACGCACGCAGCGCCGTAGCGCTTTGCGTACGCACAGCTGAAACTAATACTTGACGCCGGAGGATGCTGCGGACGTGTCCCAAAAGAGCGTGAACCTTCTTTCCTGCGCAACCATTCTATCGTCGGCAGCATGCAATGTGCAAACTCCGGAACTCATGAATGGTGTGCTAGGCTGCGGCCTATTCACCGCGTCGGCGGCAAAGAGCCGGCCTCCCGCAGGGCCCACACGCGCAGTGAAACGAGGCGCTTTATGAGAGCGCGCCCCCGCCGCCCAACAGGGGGCTGGAAAACAATCTGGGTGCACTGGCGGGAAGTAAACGCTCCCTCGTCGTCTTATCTCCCTTCCCGCGGGCACCGGCCGAAGGGAGCGTCCGGAGAGCGAACCTTTCTTCCCCGGCTTTGCGCGGTGAAAGGAACACAGCTCGCTCACCTCCACGGACCGAGGGGCTGGGGGGGAGCCGGCGACCACCACCCTCCGTCAAGTGGCCCTTCTTCTCCCGAGATAGTAAAGCAAGCTGTTTTCGGCCTTACCACGACCCACACGACTGCCCGACAGGAAGACGTGCAAAACCGACCCAGCACACCGGAGGACGGCGACTTGGCCCCAGCTTCGTCCGTGGATCGTCCCTCTAACGAAGGCGGCGGCCCCCGATGTTTGGCGTAGTCATTAAACCGGCGCTAGGCATAACCGGTCTCTCGGCTGCGTCGCGTGCACGCAACTTTCGCAAACTTTCCTTCGTGCGCTGGCTCTTTGCAGCAACGCCGAGAGCAAACGGTGACAAGTTCGTGTGTCACTTGTTCGCATCCGATCGGGCAGAGCTCGTCTAGAAAGCGAAAACACAACATTTACAGCGTTGATGCTAATGGTCAGGCTGCGTACCTCTGAAATAACGTAGAGGGGACGGCAGCAATCTGCAGGTGGGAACTTCGACTGGCGGCGAGTACTTTCTATGTTGTGTAGAAGGCTTCCTGCGAAACGCTACACCTGGACAATTTCAGCGCGAGCGTCCGCAAGACCTGCAGTCATGACCTACAGCCGGGCATGTGGGAGCGTGCTATCTGCATTGCTACAAAATCACACCATATATTCTTTTCAACCTTCCTTTCCGTTGTTCGTCGCGGCGCCCGTGTGTCCACATCGCTCCCATTCGGCCATATGCATCGACAACGACGACCCTTGCTGCCCTCTCATCTACATGTCAAGCCGACGCGGTTCCCACGCATTAGCAATAATCGTTCACCGCGCGAGGCCCGGATGCGAGCGTCCTCGTCAGCTCGCGTGACGTATGGTCACCTGGTCGCAGTGTGCCCTCGTGACCCGCCTTGAGCGTCCGCCGTATTCTCTCACGCGCAGCGCGTCCTCGGCCGAGATGCGACCAGACGCCCGGGCCATACGACCAGGCTCCCAGCCTTGAAGCCGGCGAAGAAGCGGCCAGTCGTCCTTGTCGGCCAACGGCACTGCCGTCCAGGATTGCGCTCGCCATCAGCGACCCCCTCCGTTCTTGACCCCGGCAGTATCGGTGGCGCCACAATGGAGGCTGTTTTCTAGCTGGCTTGAGATGCTGATCAAGCACCAGCTGGTTTCTCGAGGGCAGCCACAGGCTGACGTAACAGCAGGCCAAGAAGGCCCTATGCTCAGGGCAGGCAACGCCGCCAGTCCGTCAGGCAGACGCTTGCAAAGGGGGCCGCCGAGAAGGCCTCCTGGCGTGCGGGCCGCAGACGGCGACGGATGGCGGTCGTTAAAGAGTGCCCGGGCCCGGTTGCCGCGCCCGCTGGGCGTGCGCGGGCCTACACGCATGCCCCACCCGTTCGGCAGCCGCTCGAGGGCGCGGCCGTGCGCTACCCCGACCCGCGGTGGTTGCCTGCGAATGCACTCGGCGAACGCACTCGAGCTGATGGCTCACTCCTAGAGTCCTTCCTGGCAACGACGACGCAGCCAGTGTCCCCGCGCACGCAAATCGCGGGGACCGGTTTATTTCTGAGCCCTTCGCCACGAGCAGAGTGCGGCCGCGCTCAAGCGCAGGCCCAGTTGGATAGCGAGCGGCCAGAGATTTCCAAGCGCGATGCTCCCTCGGCGCCGACGGCTTCGCGCAGGACAGACCCGAGTTATGGCTGCCCAGGGCGTGCGCAAGGCGAGTGTGGTCTACCGGTCGGACGGGTTCTTCGCCGCAGAAGAGGAGCGACGCCCATCCCGGCATGTTTGCCGCTCGCCGAGGTCGACGAATCCACGCGGCCGGCGGCGATGCTTGCTCGTTCGATTGCCTCCACAGTGGCACCGTTTATTCCGGCCTGCCTTCGTCTGGCGGGGCGCGCCCAGCGACGGCCGCGTCCCTTTTCATTTTGCTCCTCCTCCTCTTCGCGGGGCCGGTGCCTCATCTCGAGGGGCGCGCATAATAAAGCCCCTCGTCATCGTCTGCAAAAAGATTCCTCGTCTCTTGGCCGTCCTTTCTTCTGCGCCATCTGTCAGCCCTGACGGAAGGAATGCCCGCTTCCTCCCTTTTCTTTGTCCCGTTACGGTGCCCACTGCGCGCGCTTCGGATCCCCATTACTGCCCGCGTGGATGTTGTTGCGTGCGTCGCGCCGTTGCAATTTCGCGGGCAGACACCGCTGTGGCCGCAATTTTTCAGCGCCAATTCAGTGCGCACGCGCACCCTGCGGCTTTTCTTGCCCTCGTTATTTCGTCTTCACCCGAAAGGCAGCGCGCCCGTTTTTGCGCCCCGAAACGTCGCCCTTCCACACCGCGCAGCCCCTCCTCTCCACGTGGGTCGGTTTTTTTGTCGCAGCTGGCCTGGACCAACGAGGTGATGACAGCGACACTAGCAACAGAACGCAACGACAAGGTGCGGAGACAAAAGCAGACACGTCACTCAAGCTTCGTGCGTCAACGTCGTACCGGCCACAGACGCTTGTTTCCCGTGGCTTGACCTCTTTGTGACCGCATTGACCGAGGTCTGCTTCGGCGTTCACGTCGACGGCAAACGAAGAGAAAAGCTGCGCAGGGGCTGACATTTAGCAGCCCAGCTTCTGCGTGAGACAGCTGCACGTGTGGCTTTTTTTCAGCGCACGTATACGCGGCAGGAGACAATCGGGCGGCAGCGCGAAACACGACAGCGGACGAAAACGAGCTACGCCAACCAAAAGTCGAGGCTCGCCAACTGTGAGAACGGCGGCGGAGGAGGAGTTCGTGCGCGGAACGTTCCGCAAGAAACGCACGAGAACCGTGAGAAGTTTTACGCCCTGGCGGCCAAATCGCGCATCCGCGGCGGTGGCTTTAGCCAGCCGCGTCTGCTCCCTGCTCTCACTAAGAGCGAAAAATGCCCCGGGGGACCATCGGGGGGGGGGGGGGGGGGGGTACTAAGCAGCCTTGGAAAACACAGCCCCGAGCCAACGATATGCACGACTGAGGTTGCTCGAACAATGAGGTGAAAACAGCGCGGCGCAAATGGACGGTAGGCAAACAAAGAGCATCCTCTCAGTAACACTACCGATGAATTTCAAAGCTGGAGCCGACAATTTTAGCAAGAAACGAGTCGCAGATGGAAGGAGGGCGACAAGCGACAATCAGGAAGGCGCTCCCTTTGTGTCGGTAGAGTTTTCCTTCGCCTGTGCGTGGGTAGAAAGCAAACAGTATTTCGAAAAGCGCGCGTGGGGGGAACGGCACTCAAAAGGTCATTTGCCGGCCCCGCACGCTCGGCGCTCTTATGCCGGCATCACACAAAGGGGGCGCTGAGATGGGTCCGTCTCCACTAAAACCCAAGTGTCTCGGGGAGGGGGGCATGCAATTCTGTCAAGCGTAATGACGCACTGCCCTCCCCTGTCCCAAGTCGACAGCAGCAGTCGCGCGGCGGCTTTCTCTCAGACCACGAAAGCAGGGTGCGGGAACTACAGCGGACTGTAACGAACAGCGGAGGGTGTCGGCTCAGCCTTCCGGCCACAGAGCCTCTTCCTTGCCCCCCCGCACCCAGGCTCGTTGTGGAGACGCCGCGGAGGAAAAAGGCGAAGCCACCAAGTACCGCGAGCGGAGCAGTGGACTAGGGAACAATGTAAATGGAAGGAGACGCGAGCATGCAGCATGAAAAACAACCACGTGGGCCACCTTATCTAACCATCGCCTTATTAGGCTCCCATCGACGACTGGCGCTGGGAGAGCGCCGAATCGGCTCGAGTCGTGCGGCCCCGATCAGGCAGTGTAATTTTGCCGCGCCGAGCAGCATGCGAAGCCCTCCAGCGCCATCTTTCCGCTGCTGCGCTCCAGTGAGCACTCATCCCCGGCAGGAGCGGTATAGGTCAGCGAGGAAGAACGGCCCGGGGGGAGCGTATAGCCGGCCGCATGGGGCAGGCCTGGCCCGGAGAAGGCACATTCCAGCAGCGCCCAAGTGCCCGCCGGCTAACTAACCGGGAGCCGTAAAGATGCCAGCAAATGAACAAGACCGGGAGGCCACTGCGGGCGAAGCTAATGACAGGCCTCGGGGCGGGCGCTGCCTCCAGCTGCCTACCGGGCGGCGAGAGAGGGACGCCGCGGCGGCCTTGGCGAGGCTGCCATGATCGCTCGCGTTCCGAGGCTGTCATGGACCTAGATGATGCTAGACCTGGAGCATGCCTAACGCGGGACGGGCAGCGGCGTTTCGTGCTTCACCATCCCCGGGGCGCATCCCAGGTGCACTCGTCGTGCACGGACTCTCGCACGATCGGTTTCCGATCGCTATCTCTGAGGGCACACGCAAGTCATATGCAGAACCCCGCCCGGACGCGATAGGTGCCTGCGCTTTCGGCTCCGGCTCGCACTGGCCACGGCCGGCGCGTCGAATTGTATGCCGCGGGATTGTTGCGACAACGCGAAGCGCGTCCGCTACAAAGCCCCCTCCCCCGAGGAAGTTGCGTGCAGAGCGTGAATGAAGGGGACGAGCGGACTCGACTGTCCGCAAACGCTTTCCCTTCGTTGCTCTTCGTGCGCACTGTGGGGCGACCGCAAAACACTGAATACAACTAACTGCTTCAGCATCCATCCACTGTATTACTCCGGATGTTAGCGACATAATACTACATGCGGCAACAACGCTGCTTAAGGACGGCTCAAGAGCTATTTTTCCACACATACATTACAATCATTGCTGAGCGCTATACTACGAGCCTCTGAGAGCATTGTGCGCTCTTTGTTTTTCTTAGCTTACCATGTTTCTTGCGGTAGCTAAGGTAGCGGTCTAAGAACACAATTCTTCTTGGTCCTTTTTCTTTCCTTCAAGGCTCAACAGCTGTGCACCCCACATCGTTTCTTGCGAACAAGCAACCTGGATGACGCGGCAGACGAGAACCCAACTGTACGGCCAGCCTAGTCTAACCGTTCTTCGGTTTACAGTGACCCTCCAGGGTACAGTTAAGAGAGTCTCATTCGAATCCACGCGCTGATGTATTACGTGCCTACAGACTACCATCAGCCGAGTATGGAATACGCGCGCCTCGTGCAGCTTTCCGACGCTGGTCCAGCAGCTTTCGAGCTGCTGGACGTGGGCCCGCGGTGGCAGCAGCACCGCGGTCAAGAGCAGCACGACGCCATAGGCGTGCCCCGAGAGTGGGACGGCCGACCTCGCATCGCGAGCCAGCTAGCGGCGCCAGCACGCGGGAAACGTGCACTCTGGCATGCCGCACTGCTACGCGAAATTAGGGGCGGTGTTTCCGCTCTCGGAGGCCGAGCGTGCCAACTCGCTCTCGAGGCGACTCCGCGCGCGTTATGGCGAAACGTTTCGCGCCGTGCAATGCAGGCGGCGCGAGGCCGGATGTCTGGCCACAACGCGTCTATATTCGATGTCTTCAGGACGCGACAGGGCGGCTGGCTCTAATCCTCTGTCTCAGGCGGACACGCTCCTGCTGCGCCGAAATCCCAATGCAGGGCGGAATCCGGGTGCTGCCGGAGGTATTCGTCGATCCTCAGATCGGAGACGTTGAACCCACAATTCGCGTGTGCCGCGGTGCGGACGGCTTAATGCAACTGGCGGTCGTTCCTCTGCAAAATGACCGCGGCGGTTCCGCAAACAAAGCGACTTCCCAGGGACGCTTGCAGGGGCGGCGCACCGCCGAGCCGCCGGTTTCTTTTAGCCCCATTGTCCTGGAATCCTCTGTGGGCAGCCACAGGGACGCATTAGGCCCGCCTGCTGGACCGCGCCTAACAGGACGATCGACCGGAGCGGCCGCGACGGAGCCCGCGGGAGCAGATCATGCCGAGCAGCGGGGACCATTTGGCCGGCCCCCGATGTAACGACCCGATTCCGACTGTGGCGGCCGCTCATTGTTTCCCATGCGCCGACTCGCGCATGACCCCAGCCGCGCTCATGGCTCGGCCGCCAAAGGCGGAAAGCACAAGTGCCGCTTCGCACGCGACCCAAAGTCTCAGGGCGGCGGAGGGAAGGCGCGGCCGTTTGCTCGATTTGCTTTGTTGTCCGCGGCAGATGATCGCATCAGATCTGCGCTCCGAGAGGCCGTTGTTCGTCAACGTTTGCTCACGCAGCCGCCCATCGGAAGGGGCCCAAAAGCGGGGCAGACGCCCCCCGCCGAAGCTGGCAGCGGTCGGGCGACTTGGCTGCGCGTGGAAGGCGAGCGACAGGACACAGCGACGGCGGAAGACGGCCGGTCGGGAAACAGCGGGCCGCCGCGAGGACAGCGATCCCGGTCCGGCGTGCGAAATAATCCGCGCGCGCCCCAAATAGGCGTCGCCGCCGCCTCGATTGGGATGCGGCGCACGTCGGCAGCGGCGGCACCCCCGGCCGCCGAAGGGCGCGACTGCTGTGGCAGCCACGAACCGGCGATAAGCGCGCTCTCCCAGGCCGCGAAAACAGGCTGGCTCTCGAGAGAAGAAACTCGCCGGGGGAGACGACCGGCGTCCATCCCGGCCCAGGGCGCGCGTGATCTCCATGCAGAGACCGCTCGGCGGTCAGCGGGAGCGCTCCGCCAACCGGTCCGTGCGGCTCCGCTGGAATGCCGCCGATGCATCTGTCTTCGGCGCCAGATGAGGGGTCGCCGGCACATCCCGCGCCACTGGCCGGCCTCGCTGCGCGGACCGGGGCGCCGACGCGAACCGCGTGTGCGCGCTCTCCCGAACACCACAAGGAGGGGGCTCAACATGAGGACGCGATCAGGGTGCACTCACAAGTAAAGGCCGCCTGTGGAAGCGCCCTCTCATCTTTTAGCGATTCGCTTTCGCCGCAGTGTTAACAAATTTCCGGTATCCCTCACTTGTTAAACATTTTCACCGCCATTGATCTTTTATACTTTTAAGCACTCGTGACACGCTTCCGCAAGACTTGGGCCCCTGGAAGAGTTATCACGCGATTGGTGTCGTCATTTACCTAGCAAGGGCAAAACAAAACCTGTGCTTCGTCGAGTTCTCGCATGCGACGGAACCTCGTCGTAACAGCGCCAACTCCGATTCTTTCTTTGCCGACCGCACTTCGATCTAAGCGCATAAGATGACAGCCGCAATATGGCAGTGTTTGCATTACATTCCGTTAATGCCGAGTTGCCGCGCAAATGGCAAGCAGCAAAACGATGCTTGCGCTATTTTCACTGCTTCGCTGTAGTCAGATCTCCGATATAACGAAGAAGAGGTGACTGCGTCTGGCTAGTGGACAGCGAACGCACGAGATGTAGCTCAGCAGGCCGCGCGAGATATGCACTGGCAGCCCCGCGGACTGTGCGAACGAGCGCCTCCCGTTGATCGCCTCGCATCGGCCCCAGCGTATTTCTCACGGCCGTGTTCCCCGCTGACGACGCCGGTCGAGGTGAACGCCGTTCCCGCTCCAGTGTGTGCCGGCAGGCGGCTAACCGATCACGATACTGTCCTGCGCATCACATGATCCAAAACAGCGGGTGCCCGGAAGGCCTTGTCTCTGATGCGCGTTTTAGCCATGCAGAAGTATACCCGAGTATGCAATACGTACCATCGGGGGCAAAAGTAACAGACCCCCTCCCACTGCAATTTCGACCCGTGCCACTGTGCGAAGTGGCGCCACCTGACAGAGCACTTATGCTGTCTAAACGGGCCCCCTGCGCCGGTCTCCACACCAGAAAAGAACCGAGTTTTACAGCGATGGGCTGTTAGGCGACCGACCCTTGCTTTCTAGTCGGCCGTCGTCGGCGTAACCGGTGGGTGCGTTAATCACCGGGGTGGATGTGATTAACGCACCCACCGGTAATTAACGCACTCACCTTATATCACGGTCAACCTGGGTCACATAAGCCAACGGGTAGATCTGTTTGGAAGCAGCCGCCTGCCATTCCAGGGGTGCATCACTTGGCCACTACACCAGTGCGATATGAGGTCACTGTATCTCTTCTACCTCAAAATATCCTCTAAACTAAATGCCTGAATCTCGTGTTTCATAGCCGTAACCGTCCTGTCAGTTGTTTTTAATCGACCATATTTTTTTTTTAAACGTCTGGGCGGACCTGCTGCCCGAGCTCGTTTGACAGTATTCAGCTCTCGAAGTCAAGTCAACTCGCTCCTACTGCAGTCTTCCCCGGCCGGTACTCTTCCGTGCCGCGCATGTCGCTCCGAGGGCGGCTGCAGTCATCGTGCCACGAGTGGTGGCGGCCAGGGGACTGACCAGACACTTTCTCGGCTCTGCGGCGCCGATCGGCCGCGAGCCTCCTTTCCCGGAATGCCGTCCATCGCCCGGGCCACGCGACCCCCGTTGCTACACTCCCGTCGCTGGCCGTATAATTTCGCTCCCCGCGTGCGGTGCGTGGCCCCTCCTCGGGGGCCGCACCGAATCCGGTTCGTGACCCACCCCGGTGAACCGCGGAGCACTGCGTCGTCCGGACGCTCACGAGCGCGCGCTGGCCGATTACCGCACGACGGGCGTGTCGGTCGGAGGGGCCCTCCACCGTGACCGGAAGAAAGTAACCCGCCAGTCCGGAAGTGCGGCGCTCACAGCCGTGCCTTATTGCACGCGCAGAGTTTTCGCGAGTCACGACGCCGTAACGAGTTTTCCAGCGGACGCCGGCCACGTAACGAACTTATCAGGAACTATCTGACGCGTTTTTTTTTTTCTCTCCTTCCGATTTAATCGAGGATGCGAGGAAAAGGGATCCGCACGACGAAACGACGCCGATTCTGTCAACTGCACGAGACCTCGTACTCGGGCCGGACGCGCCACCCGTTCGGCTGAGGAAGAGCGAGTGCCCGGACATTCACTGTTGCACCTACGTTGTGAAGTAAACCCTACCGAAAGCCAAAATAGCACATCCATGTAACACAGCTGGTGCAAGTTCGTCCCCGTCCCGCCGGTGCGCTTGAAAGGGACACAGGCAGTATTCGAGGCGCGCCATGCTAAACCGACTCGCCCGTTCGATGCGCATCCGCAGCGGGGAGCGACTCGGCGAGGTCGGCCGCCCCTCTCGACTCCAGTGAGCAGCGGGGCCCGGCGCCCGCGGTAGCCGGAGAGCGGAACGACCTCGCGGACCGCATGCAAATGGCCCGGCGCCGGGGAGCGCATCGGCCGCCGTTCCCACCGGCGGCGGCGGCGGCGATCGGCGCCGTAGCTTCCCGCCGCTGCTAATGAGACGGCTCCGCGCAGCCGAGGAAAAAGGGCTGCTCATGAGAAGAGCCAGCTTGCTCCAGTTTCCAAGCCTCCGTCCTTACGCCGCCGCATCTGCCCCGCAGGCGCACATAGCGCCGAGGAACGCATTCCCCTTTGGGCCGGCATAGCGCTTGCGATGCGAGCATCAACAACTGCAGAGATGTAGATCTGTAATAAGGCTCTTTTTATTTCTATATGCATGCATATGAAGGAAGCCAACGGTCAACGAAACATGGAGCATGGAGGGATGTTTTGATATTGATGGTGATCAATCCGATATTTAGTGTATTTTATTTATTGTTGAGCGATAATTGATTAGAGAATAAGCAACTAGTCACACGCACGCGCGGGGGGGGGGTGACTAGTTTTTTTCGCCATTCATTGTCTGCTTGACCGTACGCTTTGCTCTTCACGCAGTCATTTATCCCAAATGTGTCTTAGACACCCGTAGCCCCGATAACTTTCGCTCGAACCAGGCATTTTGTTCCTTGTGGGCAGCGTTTTGTAGCTGCCATTTCGCGTACCCCACAGTGATTGCCCACTGTGGCGTCCCTTGCCGGCAGTCCACTGGACATTTGTCCTTGCCGGGAAAATCGGCTGGCACGACCCCTCGCAGGCAGTCGTCACGCCCAACAATGGCTCTGGCAAAGCAAAGGCAGCGGACGCGAGAGCGGAGACATTTCAGGAGGACAGTTCTTTCCTCAAAATACCTGCGACCTGCTCTCGCTGACACAACGCCGAGTCGTCCTCGCAAACGGGGCCCCTGCGCCAATCTCGTTCGTCTCGCGCGCGCGCGGGGGTGTGTGTGTGTGTGTGTGTGTGTGTGTGTGTGTGTGTGTGTGTGTGTGTGTGTGTGTGTGTGT